>NW_012116265.1:463563-478251 GCF_000951035.1 Colobus angolensis palliatus | reverse complement strand
AGCCCCACCTACAAGAAGAACAAAGTGCACCAGGCAGGAATGTGCACTCAGGCCATAGCCAGCCTCAGCCTGGCTGGGAGGAGGCTCATTCTTATCTGTGGCTTGATTAAAACAAGCTTGGATTACACCACAATCTTTAAGCCCCAAGGCTGGGGGCGTTGTCACCAGGAACCTGTTCCAGGCGCACGTCATGCCCAGGCCACCGCTCTCCTTGCCCTCATCAGTGGCAGGGCTGGCTTCCTGCGAGGGGCCCTTCCCAGACCACAGCCCCATCTTTCCTCTCCCGCTGCCCACCTGAAGGCCCCAGTATGCATCCTCCTACAGTTCTGGCTTCAACTCTGTTCCCGAGACCTTTACTGCCCCAAGCCACTACCCTGAGTTCTGGGCAAATGAAAAATCTTTCCCCTTCCCCAGAGTCCTCAAATCCAACCATTCTGGAACCCGGCTGGATGGCTAGGCTCTAGCCTCCCTCCTCTTCAGTCCCATCACCCTGGGAAGACACAGCCAGAGGGTACTGAGGAATTTGGGTAGGAGAGGGAGTGGGGAGGCAAGGAGGGAGTCCTAGGAGCAAATGGAGGGGCACAAACTGTAGCACCCACGGGGCAAATGTAAACCAGGAGGCTGGTGGTGTGGGACAACAGAGAATGGTGGGGCCTAAGGGCAATCAGCTTAAATACTGGCAACAAATTCAAAGGAAAGAATGTAACATTCCTGTGTGGGCCAAACAGATTGCACGCAGGCCCAGGTATATCTGAGTCACCCGTGTGTAATCTGGTCCAACCCCTCCGCAGAGATGGGAAAGCTGAAATCCAGACACAAGGAAGGGACCATGAATAAGTCTGTGCTGGCGATTACTGAGAAAGTCCAGCATAAAAATTAAACCAAAGCCTAGGCCGAACACTGGCGTCCATCTGCTTGGCTGTGACCCTGGTGAGGATGCTGCACTTGGCCTGGCAGCAGATGGAAACTCTGGAACTCAAGGGCCATGGGTGAGCCACAGGACCCCTCAGGAAAAGGACTGAGAGCCGGCCATGCAAGCCCCTGGGACTGACCCAGACGCAGAACTGACCAATGCAGTGGCAACCATCACCCAACTCTGTGGGGCTGTAGATCTCAGAGGAGGTAGGACAGTGGCCCAGGGGACAGCAACACAGCAGAGAGGGAAGAAGGGTGTGGCCTCTGTCTATGGCCTGGCCAGAAAGGCCACCGCAAGCACCAAGGCTAGCAAAGGAGGAAGAGGAAGAAGCAAGAAAAACCCCTGACATCGTGACAGACTAGCATGGGCCGCAAGTCAGGGTTGTGGTTCTTTAGGGTACATCTTAACAGGGTAAGCGCCTTAAATGCCCTTTCCCCACCAACCTGACAGGGTTTAGCACCAGGGATCCTGGCCAGGGCAGGCCCCAGGGCTCTAGGATCTGTCAGATCAGGAAGAAAGGGGCATTTAAGGTCTCCCTCCTGTAAGATCTACCTTAAAGAACCAGATCCCTGACTTTGCAGCCCAGTGCCATGCTGCCTTTGAGCCTGAAATGGAAGTCTGTGCCTTAGTTCCAAGTCACCAGGCACTGGTTCCTTGCCCTTGCAGGCACAGGGCATTAAGATCAAACCAAACCTCCAAGCCTCACCTCTCACAAATCTCACAAATAAGTAGGGGCCAGTTACCCCTCTGGGTAAGCCCCTCTGGCCTCTGGGCAAGCCCTCAGGCCCCTATCCCTGACAGTTAGTAGCTCTGCCTCCCACAGCGCCTGAGGGCTGGTCCATGCAGCCAGCCAGGAAACCACAGAGGCCAGGTCAGAGTGGCCTTTTAATTCAACTCCTGTGGTGACCCTGAAGAGCACTGCCGCAGACTGAGAGGCTGGAAGTAGGCTATGCCACCCCTGCCCCATGACAAAGACTCTACAGCAAATCACCAGGATGGGGCAAAGTGGGTGGAGAGTCTCCCTGAAATGTATGACAGCACTTAAAAACCAATTAGAGGCTGGGCATGATGACGCATGCCTGTAGTCCCAGCTACTCAGGAGGACGAAGTGAGAGGAAGATCACTCGAGCCCAGGAGTTCAAGGCTAAAGTGTGCTATGATTGCATCGTGAAATAGCCACTGCACTCCAGCCTGGGCAACACAGTGAAACCCTATCCAAGAAAATCCAATTAGAGACCTTGGCTTACATGCAATCAGAGAACTAATTAACAAGGACCAGTAATTAAAATTAAGCTATACTCTCTAATTCAGTTGTTTTTTTTGTTTTGTTTTGTTTTGTTTTGTTTTGTTTTTTTTACTGTTTCAGAACTAATTTCAGGATCCAGTTTCTAGCCTAGACACAACCCAGTCCACCCTGGGCCAGAACTGTCAGAATACCTTTCCTGAAACTGTTCTCCTCAATTACCTAAAAACCTTCAATGGCTCCCCAATGCCCCCAAATGAGGACCCACGTTGCCTCTGGCTTCCTTTCCACACTCACGGCTCACTGCCTCCCAAGCGGCTCACTGCTCTGGTGGGACGGGTCCACCCATGGTCCGTGAGCCAGGCCTCAAGGCCTCACCAGGCACACAGAGAGTCCTCTTTGACCCCATCCCCACCCTGTGCTCTTTTCTTCTGCAAACCTCCCAGTGTGGTCTAGGGCAATCAAGCCGTACCCCTTCTTCCTAATTCTCAGGGCATCTTGACCTCATCGCCCAGGCTGACCACAAGCTCCAAACAGGACTTTCTTGTGGCCATTGCTCAGGTCCTAGGCATGCACAAACCCACTCACAGGCACTGGTTGAGAGAAATCTCAACCATTAGGGCTATTCCCATTTTCTCTCCTGAGGAGGAAGAAACTGAGGCTCAGAGAAACAGTGCTAGCCTGGGGACCCACGGTGGGGACAGCAGGGTCTGCACAGGGTTGGTCTGGCTCAAGCTTCCTTTCCCACATGGCCCCATGTGCTCCAGATAAAGGCAACTATGAACCATGTCCCTGTCATAAAGGAGATAAGACATACACACAAGATACAGTGATTGGGCAGGACGCAATTTAGTGCTCAGACTTTCCTAAGTGCTCTGGGTTTTGGGACCTTCGGAAAAAGGCTAGGGAAGCAGGGATGGCCCAGCAGCCTGGGAAAAAAAACAAAAACAATCAAACAGAAACATCTCCAAATGAGTGGTCAAGCGGAAAGCACGGGGCAGAATCAGGGGACTGGTGATTTTCCATTTCTTGTGGACCGCAGGCTCCCACAGCCTTCTCCCACAGAAGACGAAAAGCTAGTGAATGAATAAAAGCAGCAAACGATAGTTCATTATCATCAGAGCTCTGTCACTACCTAGCCCGCCCAGGCTGCAAATCCCCATCAGAAGCTCTGCTCAGTGGAACCCCCTCAAGGCCACACATGCAGCCCAGCGCCAACGCTATCTGAGGCCCATGCTCTAGCCCAGAGCAAGTGGCCGGTAGGGAAATCACAAGGGCCTCCCTGCTTTGGGTCTCCTTTCTCTCTCCATTCACCTCCAACTGAACTAAGTGCCCCCTCCTGCAGAGTCAAAGAACGGAAGTTGGGAAAGAGGGGACTGAATTGGGAGAGAAGAATCAGACCAATGGACCACTCTGGACTAGAAAGCTAGGGCCCTCAGGCCACGCCGGGCTTCTGGTGAACCATTACTACCACTGCTTTTGCCAAGTTTCCATCTGTGGCCTGCCCTCAACTTAGTTCCCTTGGAGAACCTTCCTCCCTGACATCTAAGGCACGTAACTCCAGGGGGTTGACCCACACTCACTTTGGAGTGGGCATGTGATGTAGACCTGGCCAGCTAGAGTATCATGTCATCCAGTCCAAAGTGGCTGGCTTAAGGACGGGTATTATGGATTGAACTTTGTCCCCCAACAAGATAAGCTGAAGTCCTCGCCTCTGGTACCTATGAACATGACCTTACTTGAAAACAGGGTCTTTGCAGATATAATGAAGTTAAGATGAGGTCATCAGGGTTGGCCCTAACCCATTATGACTAGTGTCCTTAGAGGAAAAGGAGAAAGCCAGGTGAAGACACAGACACCCAGGCAAGGAACAGCCAAGTGTGGATGGAGGCAGAGACTGCAGTGATACTCCCACAAGCCAAGGCTTACCTGGGACTATGAGAAGCGGGCAGAGGCAAGGAAAGCTCCTCCCCTCGGGGCTTCAGAGGGAGCAGGGCCCTGCTGACACCCTGAGTCTAGCCTCCAGAACTGAGAATGAATTTCTGTTCTCTTAAGCTACGCAGTTTGCGGTGACTTATGGCATTCCTAGCAGGCAAATACGACATGTATGTGACCCAAGCCAGGCCAACCAGAGCCAGCCAGCACCAGCCAGCCTGGCATCTCTTCCTGCGGGGCTGTTAAGCCAAGGGGATGAAGCTGCGGGCAACCAGTTTCACATGACTTGGCACAAGCCCACCCAAAATGACTTTCACAAAGAGCATGAAAAGTGAAGAAATATTTCTGACGACAACACACGTGAGTCCTTAATGGCCTGAAACCTGCCAGACCTATCTTTGGACCTTCTGAGACATTCGGGCCAATAAATTCTATTTATTGACATTTCCTTAAGATTTTTCTTTCATATTGACAACTGCTACTTACAACCTGAAGAGGCTTTACATTTTCTCATAACATGGTGTGATTTGTTTTCTGACACAACATGTCCGAATGAACAGAGTGCCCAGCAGTCATCCTTTTGGGCACCTACACTTCTGACATCGATGGCAGTAACACTCAGAGCACTGCCACCCTTCTCTTTGACAAGCACCTTCGGCCTTCAAAGCTTTGTTTCAATGATGGCCAGTCCTTATGCCAAGGGTGCATTTGGTTTTCGTACAACAAAAAACAATTCTGACAAGCTCAGAATCATGAGTGAAGATGTGTCTGGTTTTAAATGCTGACTAAAAATGGCTTTAATCATAAGGACGGAATGTTAGGAGGGAGTGGAGTCTCTAGGGTATTTCAACAGCTTGACATGAGCAAGAACCCAGGCTTCTTTCAAGTTTCTATTCTGCCATGCTCGTCATGGTAGACCTTTGTCCGCATGCCTGTCGCCTCATGCTCACAAGACAGCTGCCAAAGCTCCTGATACTCCCACAAAGTATCTGGAAGGGGGCAAGAAGGGGCCAGGGCGAAACAGCAAACCTTTTGAAAGAGAAGAAACACTCTTTCCCAGCTGGGCGCCATGGCTCACGCCTGTAATCCCAGCTCTTTGAGAGGCCAGGGTGGGCGGATTGCTTAAGCTCAGGAGTTCGAGACCAGCCTGGCCAACACCATGAAACCCCCATCTCTACTAAAAACACAAAAATTAGCCCGACATGGTGGCACACACCTGTAACCCCACCTACTCAGGAGGCTGAAGCACGGGAATTGCTTGAACCCAGGAGGCGGAGGTTGCAGTGAGCCGAGATCGCACCACTGCACTCCAGCCTGGGCGACAGGGCAAGACTCTGTCTCAGAAAAAACAAACTCTCTCCAGTCACGTCTCACTGGTTAGAAGCACACATAACATGGGCACCCCCACTGCAAGGGAGGCTGGGAATGATTGGCTCAGGCCAATCATTACTGCCACCCAGATGAAAAGGGACAGTGTAGACAAGGAGAAGTGAAGATCTGCTGGGAAGGACACTTTGCAGATATTAATGATACTAAAGAATAACAGATTCCATTTGACACTTAAAAGCCCTCAAAACCCTCTCTGTGGCTTCTAGGTAGACCCTGGGGGAAAGTCAGCAATACACAAGAATCGCGTGTGGAAGGCCTCCTGCATGCAGGGTTCTTTGCTCGGTACCGAGGTGAGTGCCCGCAAGGAGCCCACAGGTAAATGCAGTCGGCTTGGAGGAGGTGAGGGGACAGAGGGGAAGCCAGGAATGCTTCTGCCAGCAAGTGACATCTGGCTGGAGTAGGTCAAGACCAGCACGTGCAGAAGCATGGAGAGAGTGTGCAGCTGTTGCTGGTGTCTGAGTTGGGAGTGGCAGGGGGTGAGGCTGCCTGGCTGGCAGGACCAAACTGGGAAGGGCCTCATAAACCATTCTCCAGGGCTTAGACTTTAACCTAAAGACAATGAAAGGCCAGGAAAGGTTAGATCAGAGGAGTGACTCAGATATTATCGATGAAAGATCATTCTGCCAGGTGGGGGCTGGGCTGAGGGAGCGAGAGCCCAGAGCTGGGGATGCCAGCGAGAGGCTTGGCAATAATGGGTAAGGGGGACTGGGAGACTGATTGGGTTCACAGAACAGAAGGACGGGGGTCGGGGGTGGGTAAGGAAATATCCAGAGGGAAAAATCAACAGAACCTGGAAACGGAAAAGATGGGGATGTGGACGGACAGAGGCACCGGGCTGGCTACTCGGGTGGGAGATGGAGGGAGAGACCTTCATGACAATCTAAAAAAACACAGCACAAACAGGTTTGGAAGGGACAGAGGGAGTCAAGTTACAAACACGGTCCCTCCAGGCAGAGAGACGCTTGGCAAAGGTTCTAGGCCTGCCATGGGGGTGGGCACCGACAATCCCTGCTGCTGGAAAGTGCAACTCCTGCTCAGCTTCCCTTTCGAGGAATGGCCTTCCCAGGACAAAACAAAGGCCAGGGGGCAGCAGGCCGGAGGAAATACTCTCACTGCCTTAAATAGAAGCAAACCATCTGGCCAGTTGGAGAAAGTTTACACAAGGAGGACCGGGTTGCACTCGGTGCATTTTAAAGAAAGCCCAGCGGACACACGGGTTCTCCCACTGGTGCTGCCAGCCTGGAAAATAACAACTGAGACTCAAGCAGGCAGGATCGGCTGCCTCATCACCAATTCCCATGTGTAGGGTGGGAGGAGGTACTTCCACTCCCTTACTTCCCTGCAAGCCCCCGAATATGTCCTGTCGAGGGAGACCCTGCTGCCACACAGCAAAAAATAAGTGACTCACTCTTGAGTACCACATGCTCCAAATGGTTCTCCAAGAACACCCAAGTGGCAACTTCTGTCCTATCCAAGGCAAGAGAGAGGAGCAAGGGTTGATGGCGGGCACCCAGGAGTCGCAGGTGGCCGAATACTGCAGCCGGCTTTTGAAGGCATGGATGCACACTTTGAGGGCCTGCCTTGGCTCCTGCACCCCACCTCAGGTCGTGTTTCCTCCCTTTATTCCCTCCACCCAGAATGGTGACAAATCCAAGTCCTGGATGTGAGGGGGGCTGGCAAGAGTAATTCTGGAAAGATGGAGTCAGGTGAGGAATGGTTAGAGACCCAGGGAGCTGAGTCACAGGACCTCAGTGACCCCATGACAGGCTTACCGAGACCTCCAGTCACCAGCATCGGGTAGGCCCACACGTTTGGGGGAGGAAGTGAGTGTCGCTGGCCCATCAGCAAGCAGAGCTGGCAGAGGTCAGGCGAGTCCAATGCCCAGCTCTTTCATAAACACACCCTGCAGTGCCGGAAGAGACTCAAAGTCCATCCAAGACCGATTCTGTCTTCCCACTAAACTGGAAGCTCCTTAAGGACTGGGACGTGGCAGTTTTGCTCTCAGCTATATGCCCAGTGCTCAGTATGCAGCCCGGTCTGCCTGGGCACGCAGAAGGACACCTGATGGACACGGAACCAATCAAACGGTGATGGCCACACTCCACCCCCAGGACCTGACAGCCAACAGTCGCCACCACCTGGCAGGCCCACAGCTCTCTGCACACACACGCCTCAATTTCCCACCACAGGGAAGCTGAGGGTCCCAGGACTCTGCCCCAGACACCATGGTTTTCAAACTCTCTCTGACCTCAAATGTCTTTCCTGAAATGAAATCTAACACGCAGACTCCAGATCAAAGTTAGACCCCAGATCAAACACAGATCAAGAGAGAGTGGCTGGGCAAGGTGGCTCACACCTGTAATCCGTGCCCTTTGGGAGGCCAAGGCGGGTGGATCGCTTGAACTCAGGAGTTCGAGACCAGCCTGAGCAACATAGTGAAACCCTGTCTCTACTAAAAATACAAAAATCAGCCAGGTGTGGTGGCGCATGCCTGTAATCCCAGCTATTCAGGTGGCTGAGGCAGGGGAATCGCTTGAGCCTGGGAGGCGGAGATTGCATTGAGTCCAGATCATGCCACTGCACTCCAGCCTGGGTGACGGAGTGAAACTGTCTCAAAAGAAAAAAGAAAGAAAGAGCTGCTCAGGTGAAGGGAGTGGTGAGCAACTCATCCCCCTTGAAAAGCGGATACCCCTTCAAGGAACCCCTGGGGTTCCTTGAAGCCAAGCTTGAAAGCTAATTCAATAAGACCAGAAACCACCCTGCGCCTCCAAATGTCTCAGCGTGGGAAACAGAAGACAGCAGATGGGGCAGAAGCCCTTCCATTGGAAAGCTAACTCACTCCCTAATCCCTGCCACTGTTATGGCTATGGGGTACTCACCTCTACAGTTTTGGGCTAAGAAACGCCAAGAATAACCACCTATTTCAAGAACGACTCTGTTGTGAGAAATTCCAACACATTCCACTCTGAGAGCACCAGCATTTTCACCCTTTTGTAGCTGGAACTTGCACCAGGGGAGAGCCTTCATCTCTGCCTGGAGGGACCACGTGGAGGAAGGGGAATAAGACAGCAGAAAGCACAGAGACTTGGGTGGCAGAGTCCCCAGGCCAAATCCCGGCTCCGCCATTTAAAAGATCTGTGACCATGGGCAAGTCATTTAACCTTTCTCAACTTCAGTTTCCATATCCAAAAGGTAGGGTAATTAATCGTTCCCGCAGCTTGTAGGATTGTCTTTGGGTTTACATGAGGGATTTTTTTTCAAGTGCTTTATAAACCACTCCCAAATGTTAGCTCTATTTACACTGATTTTATTGCTGGGCTCCTAGGAGGCCAAAGGCAACAGACTTAGTTTCTACTAAAGGTCTTTTATTACAACAGACGCCAGGCATCTAGGGAGGCCTGTTGTCTGAAGAACAGCCTGCTTCTCCCATAATCCCAGGCTCTATACAAGGTCTAAGTCTCAATGCCAGGCCCTAGGTGACACTCCGACCCAGGGAGGCCTGGTCTGGGTTGTTCTTACCCTAGGGGTCTTATTTGTCGTGCTGTGGGGGTCAAAGGAACCCCGAGTGGGGGCAGGTGGGGAGATCCTTCAGTGGGGCCAGAGACTCCCTGAGAGTGACTCAGTGGTCTGGAAGTTCGCCCCCAAGCCTCACCGGCCTTCTGGCTCACTCTATATTCAATATAATACCTGCCCGCACTACCACCCTCCCTCCAAACCCAGGTCCCCAAGGAGCTGGTGGTATAGGAAACAGCCCTACATTTCCCATCCCAGGGTTAGTCCCTCACTTGGAACTGGGAAAGGGGCCAGGCACAATCTCCCAGATGCCCCAAAGACTTGGAAGGCACTCTGGTGGCTTTCTGAGCAGGCACATCTGGCCCAACCACACCTTTCGTCACCACTGCTTAAAACCAGTGGTTCTCAGACAGAGGGGCTCACCAGCAGGGTCAACATCACCTGGGTACCTGTTACAGATGTGGATTCTCAGCCCCCTCAGACATACTGGTTCGGAGACCCTGGGAATGGGGCCAGCCGCCTGTTTGAAGACGTGCTCCCTGGGGGTTCTAGTGCACACTCAAGTTTGAGAACCATTACTTCAATCCAGTGGTTCCCCACCCGCCCCTCTCCTGGCTGCCTGTTGTCAGAACTACCTGGGGGCCTCATGACAGCCAATGCTCAGGAGCTTCCCCCAGAGATCTGGATGTAATTGACGTCACCTCATCAGCACTTCTTTTCAGAAATGCTTTCAAAAGAACAGGCGGTGCAGATGACGTCCACGGCAGTGAAGCTGCTCTGTATGGTACGGTAATGGTAGATGCAGGTCACCATGCATTTGTCCAAACCCACAGAATGTACTACACCAAGAGTGAGCCCTATGCACACGGGGGACTTAGGGTGATCCTGATGCATCCAGGGAGGTTCACTGATTGTAGCAAATGTTCCAGGATAGTGTGGGATGTTGACAGTAAGGGGGGCTGCATGTGTGTCAGGGTAGAGCAGATACGGGAAATCTCTGCACCTTCCTCTCAATCTTCCTGTGAACCCAAAACTGCTCTAAAACAGAGTCTATTAAAAACCAATCTCCCAGGTGACAGTGATTCCAGTGCTCTCTGGAACCTGGGCTGATGCCTGGGAGGTAGACGGAACAGCCAGGCTTCAGAAAACAGCAGGTAAAACCACCGGGTTGCGGAGTCATCCGGGAAGGTTCTAGAGAGAGGGAAGTCAGACTGACAGCTAAAGTAGGGAGAGATGGGTGGGGGAAGAAAGCGAAGAGCAAAGGCTTAGAAGTACTTCCTTGCAGCCCACCCCGCACTTCATGCATCCAACCCTGATTGAACATCTTCCTTCCCCACGTCCCCTCCACCCTGTCAGTGGGTCAAGTACTGGCCTGGGATTCACCCCACTTAGAGGCAGAGTCCCCACTTCTAGCGAGTGAACTGAGCCAGTCACCCATGTGTAGCTGCTTCGACCTCATCTGTAAACAGAGTACTGTGGGGCTGGACTAAGACACAGCCCAGTGCCTGGCACAGGGCAAACAAGTCATAAACGCAGGTTTTAATAAACTAGTTGACAGAAACTGGAGCTGACATCTGCTGCATGGAAAACAGCATCCAGACAATGGCTGATCTTATCTCCCGCCAGTACCACCTCTCTGGCTTGGAGGTTAGACTTAAAGTACAGGAGGGAACCCTGTATCTCCATGCCCAGAAACAGAGCCTATATTCCCGAAGACACGCTAAAACCACTGGGACCAAAAAGTTCAATCTGTACATACTCACTGTCTATTCTAACTAGACACTGGGCCAGGGCTGGGGGTGCAGGACACATACTCCCTTGATTACAGAGAGGCTCCAGTCTAGTGAAGAGCAAGAAAGATGCCACTGGGGCTACTGGCTTCTAACCAGGCAGCCCATCCTTGGAGCATGCATCCCTCCTGGCAAGGGGAGCTTCAGGAGGGGCAGTGCCCATGTCCTGATATGCACAGTGGCTTGAGAACCAATGTTCTAGAGAATCTAAGGGCATATATTACAGAAATCAGCACTCTCTCTGCCTCTCATGGCTTTTTTCCCCCTTTTGTTTCTTTCTTTTATAAGCCTTTCTCTGAAGCATAACATGATAAGAAAGCAAGCACATGCCATAAGTGAACAGCTTGAATATTCACAAACTGGCACCCAAGAGGAAGACTGAGGACAGCTGCAAGACACCAACAGGCTCCTCACATTCCCACCCGGCACCCTGTCCCCAAAGGTGACTGCTAGCCTGCCTCCGGTCCCCAGAGAGTAGCTTGGCCTGGTGAAGATCTTCATGTAAATGGAATCAGACATTGAATACGCCTCTGCGCCTGGCATCTTTGGCCACGTTTTATGCCTATGGGACTCATCCGTGGTTGATTCTTACTGCTGTATTCGATACAACTCCATGACCCGACAATAACACAGTTCACATACGTACCCATTCTACAGCCAGTGGGCATGCATGCTGTCTCCCTTTGAGGCCATCAGGAATGCTGCTGCTGGGAACATTCATTCTACACGTGTCTTTTGGTGGACACAGCCCTCCTTTCTCTTGGGTATGTGCAGGGGAGGGTTTGCAGGGTCAAAGGGTCAGCATCTCCTCAGCTTTAGCCAAGCCATGTTCCCAAATCCCACACCAACCCTCAGCCTCTTACTCTGCTTCATTTTTCTCCCTGTCCTTCTCCCCCACCTCACTTGCCACCCACACTTATTTCTGTTTTTAGTCTCTCAACCTAGACACAAGTGCTCTATGAAGGCAGGGATTTGGGGTCTGTTCACTGGGACTCTCCTGAGCCTTGGCAACTGCCTGGCCCAGAGCAGACAGATAGTCAAGGGACATACAAAGGCCACCTGAACTTCTGCACTCACCTGCGCATGAGCTCGGGAATCCTCTCAGCTGTCCCCTCCTATGCCTCCCTCACATAGTGCCTTTCCAAAGTCCAAGGACCCAGCCTCATTCGGTCCTAGCCCCAACTGCCAGTCAGGCCTTGGGTAGAAACTGAAGGTGCCCAGCGGTCCCTACCATGCCCCAGGCAGAGCGTACAGGCTCTTGGGAGAAGTCCAGCCTCAAGTCTCAGCCTTGTGAAGCCAGCTGACTGGAGTTGCAATGACTCCACAGACCTTCCTGAGCACTAGCTGGGGTCTGAGCACCCAGCAGACGGGAGGAGCAGCCAGGGCACCCTGTAAGCTCACAGCTAGGGAGGTGAATCAGGCAGCCTGATGAGGCTAGGGCGGGTGAGGTGTTTAGGCCACGGGAGAGCTCCAGTGAAGCTGAACCTCACCCGGTCTGGGGAAAGGAGAGAGGGCTTCGCAGAGGAGGTGTCTCAAGAGTTGCCTCTTCCAAGATGCCCAGAGTTCCCCAGATAGAGAAGGCTTGGGTGGACGGTGTGAGTAGAGACTGGTATGTGCGAAGCAGGAGAGTGGCCTGGGTGTAGCAGGGTTGAGGGGCAAAGCCCACGCCTGGCCAAGCAGAGGGAACTGTCCGGGAAGCAGTCAGAAAGATCACAGGGGAGGATGGTGGCAAAAACCAAGAACCACCAGGCCAAGGCCTCTGGGGTCACCCAAGGGCAGTGTGGCCATGAGGGTTTCCGCAGCTTACCCATGCTGAGAAAGCGCCTGCAAGCTTAGTGAACTGCAGACTGACTCAGCAGGTCTGGGGGCCCGGGAACCTGCATTTTTCATGGGCGCCCCATCAGTGCAGCTGCCACTAGTTCCCAGACCACACTGGGAGCAGCAAGGGCTTAGGGAAGCAGAATTAGGAGACCTCAGCAGTGCATCCCCAAGGGAAAAGGGACCAAGAAGAGCATGGCAATGTTAAAGAGGAACCAGGGTCTTAAGTAGCTCAGCCCACCCATGGCTGGGTCTCAGTGCAGCAGCCACAGCTCTACTTCACATGGCCAGCCCATTCCAGAATGTTCCACACCACCTTGGGGCAGTGCCCCTCCTCCAGAGCCTCCGACCCTGGCGTTGCGTGGCAACAGCCCACAAACGGGGAGCCCAGGCTTCAGTGCCATAAACAACTCTGACAGATTCAACAAATAAAGATGTACTACAGCAATTTGTGGGGAATTTATGAGAAATTAAAAATTCAACTTGGACAATAAACAACTCATTTCAGAATTTGCCCCACTTAAAGTTAAATAAACTGCATGCGAGCATTTTTCAAGCATGATGTTTCAAGGCTAAAAACAGGCCCTGCTGGGAATGCTTCCTGAGCCTCCAAAACTGGGTGCTGCTGGGAGAGCACATCACGTATCTGCTCACATCACAGGGCGCTTTTACAGCTTAGAAAGCACCTGGCTCACCCTCCGGGTGCTCCCAAATGCCACCCAGGAGACCGCAGGCCGAGGATGAATAATGCTGTCAGGATTATGAGCCTCAACAGGTGACTTGCCCAGAGCACGGTGACTCCCCAAGGTCACAAGGCTGATCAACATCAGAGTTAGCATGCAAACCCATCACCCAGACTCCAAATCCACGGTGCATACACAGGCAGCCACGTGCGCATTTGCTATACACAGAAACACTGCACCCAGGTGAGGTCCAACGTGGAGAGCTGGCTGGGCTCTCTGGAAATCTGTCCTGCTGAAACAGCACCCAAAGAGCTTGCTTCAAGCAGACTGACAAATTCTCACGCACACACACTCGCTCACACATTCACTTACTCACACACACTCGCTCACTCATACTCACTGCCCAGAGGGCGGGAGGCCTCAGATCCATGGATTCTGCAGTATGAACAGGGCAACCTCACCAAGCTGACTTCAAGATGAAAGGCTAAGAAAGGAAACCGATGTGCGAGTACACCTGGGAGATTTTCTAGCCCCGTTTTCTGAAAAAGCAGGGATTCACAGAAGGTGAAAGTGAAACAGGACCCATGAGATCCTATCAGCTGTCAGACAGAGAAAGGAGCAGAGCCCAGCCCAGGCCATGCGGGGATAAGAGGCAGAGGTGGGGATGAGAGGCAGAGCCAATGGGGAACCCAGTCTCCAGCAGGAAACCCAGTCTCCTGTGGCCCTGGCCTGCAGCACAGGCAGCCATGGCTTCATGCTCTCCCATGGGGGCCACACGACTCAGGGTTCACCCACCAGGCGCCCTCCTGGTCATTCTCACCATGCTTGGTGGCGCCAGGCACCTTGATGGAGAGAAAAAGGATCATGGCCCATGATTCTGGCGTCACCACAAGCTGTCTCTCAAGCGGCTACCTACTGACAGATGGGAGAAACCCATCAGCTCAGCGAGAGCCCTCCCCAGCTCCCTGCCCCGATCTTCCCAGGTGGCCCCACACTTGTCTGTCTCCCTGAGCTACTGACGCAGAAGAGGTCAAAGACTTGGTCATCTTAGACTCCCCAGAGGGCAGCAGGGGACCTGCCACTGGGGCCTGGGTGAGCGCCCAGCAACAGAAGGAACGAAGGGCTGAGCCCCTGTTAGGGCCCTGGCCCTGCAAGCCCATCAGCTCCCTCAAAGGATCAATCATAAACTGATTATAGAAATGAGCCCATGAGACGATGGCCACAGGGCATCTGGGAGGGCCAGGCTGGAAGGTCGAAGCCAGAGTGGCCATGCTGGACTCTGGGTAGGGACAAAAGAACTGGGTCTCCTCCCACAGAGGACACGGGACACATTGCTGCTCTGCCTTGAGGTCCACAGGGTCATGAGGCAGGGGTGGAGGGGGTGCAGGTCACGAGGCAGGG
>NW_012116265.1:455388-462940 GCF_000951035.1 Colobus angolensis palliatus | reverse complement strand
CGAGGCAGGGGTGGAAGGGGTGTGGGTCTCGAGGCAGGGGTGGAGGGGGTGCGGGTCACGAGGCAGGAGTGGAGTGGGTGCGGGTCACGAGGCAAGGGTGGAAGGGGTGCGGGTCATGAGGCAGGGGTGGGGGGGTGCAGGTCACGAGGCAGGGGTGGAAGGGAGTGCAGGTCTCGAGGCAGGGCTTGAGGGAGTGCTGGTCAAGAGGCAGGGGTGGAGGGAGTGCAGGTCCTGAGGCAGGGGTGGAAGGGAGTGCAGGTCCCAAGGCAAGGGTGGAGGGGATGCGGGTCACGAGGCAGGGATGGAGGGGGTGCAGGTCCTGAGGCAGGGGTGGAAGGGGTGCTGGTCATGAGGCAGGGATGGAGGGGGTGCGGGTCCCGAGGCAGGGGTGGAAGGAGTGCAGGTCCCGAGGCAAGGGTGGAGGGGATGCGGGTCACAAGGCAGGGGTGGAGGGGGTGCAGGTCCTGAGGCAGGGGTGGAAGGGGTGCAGGTCCTGAGGCAAGGGTGGAGGGGGTGCAGGTCCTGAGGCAGGGGTGGAAAGGGTGCAGGTCCCGAGGCAAGGGTGGAGGGGATGCGGGTCACGAGGCAGAGGTGGAGGGGGTGCGGGTCGTGAGGCAGGGGTGGGGGGTGCTGGTCACTCCCTGCTCACCCCCATCCACGCTGCCCAGCTCTGAGCCTGGGAGGCTGACCGCCATAGAACGCAGCATTCAAGATCCAGGGCTTCCAGTTGCACTTGGCCAAAAGGGCTCACTAAGCAGGAGACCAGAGGGCAGAAGGAGGGAGGGGCGGGGTATTTAGTCCCCTCTCTCTCCCTGCTTCAGTGACATGCCTGGGCAGTGGCTGTGGCTTGCTATGACTGCCATCACAGAGCTTCTGTGACACTTTCTTCACCTTACCTGCAGCCCAAGGAGCAGGAGCAGCTCCTCTCTGCTGCCAGGCTCTGGGTGCCTCACCAGCCCCCGCTGCTCCCTTACCGCTGCTCAACAAACAGCCCCTGCTTTCAAGGCTCTCTTTGAACCACTGAGGGTGAGCTCTGCTTCCTGCCAGCTCCCCGGCTGACATGAAGAGGAACATGTTCTGGGTCACCACACATACAGGGTCAGAAGACAGGGAGCAAACTTGAGCCAGAGAGATGAGCGCAGAACCATCAGGCCACATGGGCCAGGCATGGACCCTCACCAGGAGAGAGGCCAGGCTGAGGAGACACAGTCTGGAAAAGGTGAGCGTCAGCATAGGGACAGTGACACAAGCTCAGAAATGGAGGGGACCCTGCTCTGCTGCAAAAGGCCCATGCTTACAAGGTATTGGGGTACTGATTGTGTGGTAACCTTGGAAAATTCAGGAAGGCCACATGAGGTTTTTATGAGGAACCAGAGAGGTCTGGTTAGCACTGGGGCAGGGGCAGGGGTTGGAAGGGTCAGAGTAGAAAGAGCCTAGACCATAGGAAACAGCAGATCTGAGTTCAAAGACCCACAGCGATTGGTGCTTGGAGCTCTGCAACTAGAAATGCCACAGAAGCAAGTGACAAATCTGAGCCTCAGTTTCCTCATCTGCAAAATGAGGAGAATAATAAATAGATCCCGTCTCACAGAGCTATTCTGAGAACTAGGAAGATAAAAGTAAAAATGTCCAAAGCAGAGGAGGACACAGGCTCCACAATGACAAGGATTTTGGTTCAAGGTCAGACAGCCGGGGTTCCCTGGGACAGTGACCCATACCCACATCAAAAGTCCCACTCCAAATCTGGACTGGCTCCATACCACTAAGGAACCACTGGAGGGATCACTCCAAAAGACAATTTAACTTGCAAGCTGCTGTTTGATACGCTTCAGAAATTAACTTGCCAGACTGCAATTCCCCAAACGACTCCTAACCCTCCACTACTAGCTGCAGATTCCTCAACACAGAACTGGGGCCAGGCTGTGTGATAAGTACTTTAACGCTGTATCTCACTTACTCTTCTTCACCTTAGAGGTTGGTGCTATGACAACCCCTTTTTCCAGGCAAGGAGGCTGAAGCACTCTCAGTGCTGGGAAGAAGCAGGACCAGAGGCCACCCAGAGACCACCCACCTCCTCCAGAGCCCAGCGCTCCTTGCCCCTTTCCCTAGGTGAGGAACAATCACAAGGGGAAAAGGCCATGGGCACAGCTGCAGCTAGGCCATGGCCCCCAGCCCCATGGGCAGAGAGAGGGGGTCTGGGGCAGGAGTGAGAAAGGAGGGGAGGGAGGGTACATGAGAGAGAAGTGAGTGCTGTATGCGTGCCTGGTGCACAGGAGATAACACAGCATTCAAATCTGGAAGCACAAACTCCCACAAGACCTTCACTTTCTGTAATTTCCCAAAATGTATGGGTTTATTTCACCAAGAAGTATGTATTCCTCCTACAGACTATAAAAACAATATATACAACTTACTTCTGTAACCCAAAGAAATAATCATCACAGGCTTGCCCCGACAATATCAAAAGTGGATGTTTATCACAATACTATTTATAAAGGTGAGAGACCAGAACCGTGGCCAGCATCAACCAAGGGACTCAAAGAACTTCAGTTACAATCAGATAATATTATGCAGTCATTTAAAAAGCAAGCCTAAGTAGACATTTAACAAAGGGGGAAGCACTAAGAGAATGTTAAGTGTGTTTGTGGGGACAGACTACAACAGAACCACAACTCTGTTTACAACTATGTCAAGGCTGGTGGCTCATTCCTGTAATCCCAACACTTTTAGAGGCCGAGGTGGACAGATCACTTGAGGTCAGGAGTTCAAGACCACCCTGGTTAACATGGTGACACCCCATCTCTACTAAAAATATAAAAATTAGCCAGGCATGGTGGCGCGTGCCTATAATCCCAGTTACTCTGGAGTCTGAGACAAGAAAATCGCTTGAACCTGGGAGGCGGAGGTTGCAGTGAGCCAAGATCGAGCCATTGCAATCCAGCCTGAGTGACAGAGCCAGACTCCATCTCAAAAAAAAAAAAAAAAACTGCATCAAAGCTGGGCATGGTGGTGCACACCTGTGGTCCCAGCTACTCGGAAGGCTGAGGTGGGAGGATTGTTTGAGCCCAGGAGTTCAAAGCTGCAGTAAGCTATGATCGCACCACTACACTCCACCCTGAGTGACAGAGCAAAATCTCATCTCTAAAAAAAGTTTAATTAAAAAAAAAAAAAAAGTTTTTTTAAATGCATCAATGTGTGTGCCATTTTTATGTTCAAAGGACATGAATAAAGTCACACTTTATTCACATTGTAGTGTGCTGGTTATCCTTGGGCTGGGGAAAACACATTTTGTTCCCATAAGCTACACCGGAGGCTCTCCAGACCTTCCTGAAAGACACTTTCAAACCCGCTTCTAGAGGGTCAGAAAATCGTGCAGGACAGAGGTCAGGCACTAGCGGGAGGCCCTGGTCCCGCAGCAGGTCTATGCTATTTGAAGTCGTAAAACAGGTCAATGGTGGCCCAGTGTGAGGGGCTGCCTGGCTCACGGTCAAGGCCAGGGCCTGGCCTATCACACACCAAGGCGTTTCATCTTCTCCCCAAGAAGATCTACTCGGTGGGCAGGGGTCCTTGTCCCTGCTGGACAAAGGAAGGCACTCAAGGCTCAGACGGCAAAATAAGTGAGGGTCCTGAGCAATCAGGCGGAATATTCGGTCGACAGGCAAACTCATCAAGTCCTACCCTCGCCAGGCCCCAGAGCCCTGGCTTAAGGGAGGGCCGGGCCTGGCATTTATCAAGATTTATCAAGTTCAGTAAATACAGGCCCCCACCCCACCCCCATCTCCCATCTCTCTCCCACGCCAGACCCTTCTCCAAGCCCCACTCCTTGGCCATTAGCTCAGTCCCAAAGGCATCCTTGCCCATCCCGGCTGCCGATGATCCTGTCAAAACACTGTAAATAACTTATTTCTACTTGGCAGGGCCTGCAGCAAAAAGACTGCCTGGGCAGGGAAGGGAGTGAGCCAAAGTCTGCCTCCAAGCCAGGAAACCCACACCCTCCTGCCCAGGGACCCCCTGATCCCCCACCCACCTGAGATGGCAGAGACACACAGTGGAGGCCAAACTCCTGCCCAGGGAGACAGGGGTGTGAGCTTCACAAGACCCCTCGAGTCATCTCAGGAGCCAGAAAACCAGCGAGCTTCCCACTCCCCACAGCCCCACACAGCACACTAAGCCCTGTCCCTGACCTTAGGCTACCCACGCCTCCCCTAGAAGGACCTGAGTTTTAGAAGGCCTTCTCACCTGCCCTCCCCTTATCTCAATCATCCATCTCGTCACCATCTGGTAGACGGGCCTCAGAGAAGTTGTGCCACTGCCCAGGGCTGCACCGCTATGGAGGGATGGAGCTGGAACTAGGTCTCTGGACTCTCACCAGGCAGGCAGGCTTCAGAGCAGAAGAGGCACTGGCTATGCCATCACACCCCTGGAATCCAATCCCAGCTCCACAGCTTACATGCTAGACAGTGACAAGCCCACCTGTGTGAGCCTCAGTCCTCTTACCTGGCAAGTGGGGCACTAACCCTGGCACCCAGTAGGCAAGGCACACACAGGAGTTCTCACTGCTGCTGGCTGGGCCGCTCAAAGAAGCCCAGCCCAGAGACCAAACGCACTTTGGAACTTTTATGTGTGCATTCTAGAGCTCTGAAGCAATCCTACTACGTGCTTACTGCCCAGACACCGGGCTGGTGACCGTTTAAAAAAAAAATTGGCCGGGCACGGTGGCTTATGCCTGTAATCCCAGCACTTTGGGAGGCTGAGGCGGGTGGATCACGAGGTCAGGAGATCGAGACCATCCTGGCTAACATGGTGAAAAACCCTGTCTCTACCAAAAATACAAAAAATTAGCTGGGTCTGGTGGCGGGCGTCTGTAATCCCAGCTACTCAGGAGGCTAAGGCAGGAGAATGGTGTGAATCCGGGAGGCGGAGCTTGCAGTGAGCCGAGATCGTGCCACTGTACTCCAGCCTGGGCGACAGAGCAAGACTCCGTCTCAAAAAAAAAAAAGAAAAAAGAAAAATTAAAATTTTTGTAGAGATGGGGTCTCACTCTGTTGCCCAGGCTGGTCTTGAACTTTAGGCTTCAAGCAATTCTCCTGCCTTGGCCTCTCAAAGTGTTGGGACTATAGGCATAGGCCATCACGGCTGGCTGCTGGTGGCCTTCCTGCAGAGAATCCAGCTCTAAATGTTCCCCCAGGACACCTGATCAAAGCCCCCTCTCAGACCTGGGTATCCCATTCCCATCGGAACCCTGGGAACCTCCCCAGGCAGCTTCTGTAGAAGTGCTGAGTGAGCCGCACGCACCACCGCCAAGTTTCTGGGACACAGCTGCAGGGCCGGGCACCAGCAAGCCGGGATCTCCTTATAGGGTATACTCTAAAGCCATTGCATGAAGCTCAAAAAGAGAAAGACTCAGATTGACAGCTGAGCTGGAAAACAGGCCTATGGAAGGAGAACTAGACACCAGGGCAACCAGGTCCCTGAAAGGGCTGTCTCTGCCTACCATTTGTGCAGAACATCAGAGAACCCGAGGCAAAGACAGGAGCCACTGTGCTTCCCAGGGGAGTTCTTGAGCTGGGGGTGGATCAAGCGGAAGGAGACAGAGCCAAGTTACAACTCTGGATTTACACAGCTTTTGGAAAAGCCATGATGCGTGTGCGGGGAATCCCTGGGACCTCCCCTGCCAATAATGAGCTAGCATGGGAGGGGGTCATGGGGCTAGGGTCAGGGGTTGGCGCTCCCTGGGGGTGATGCCTTCACCCCATCATGGCTAGACCCGGGGAGATCCAGAAAGAAGGAAAACGTAAATCAGCCCATGCCCCCAAATGCACCCCAGCCAGAGCAAAATGTGCTCTAACCCCAGGGGGCAAGCTGGGAGCTCACTCACTCACAGCAGGAGAATCATCCCTGGTCAGCGCTGCTTTAGCCAAACCAAAGAGACATAACTTATACTACAGACATTTCTGACTTTTTTACTCGTGATAATAAATCAAACAGAAGAGATCCTTTCATTTTGGCTCATCTGCCCATCTCATCCTTTAAATACACAACATACCTCATTCAGACTCACATTTCCTTGGGCCACTGACGATGACAGTGAAGGTGGTGGAGGTGGCACCAGTAATAATCAAAAACAGCTCCTTCTGAGGACAGCAGCCATCTTAGCAAGGAGCTGGTCTCAAGTTTCGAGGCCAGAATGGCACAACAGAGAAAGGGGGTCCTGCTGACACACACTGACTAAGGCGCTACTCTGGTATACTGTGTGGCTTTTTCCATAACAGAAAGCTTTAAAAATAATGAATAAGGCCTCTAGAACCCCACTGCCTGGGTTCCTATCCCAGCTCCTGCACTTAATAAGCATGCAACTTTGGGCAAGCTACTTCATCTTTCTTTGTTTTCGTTTCCTTGTTCATAACAGGTGATGACAATAGTAAATGCCTAACAATAAATTATAAGGAACACACAAATGAATATATGTAAATACAACCAAGGCTGGTACAAAGTGTGTGCTCAATCGGAGTTGGCCTTTTCTATCACAAGGCAGTGTACAGGACTGGTGGCCACACCTCCGTCCTTATAGAAGTACTGGCTGCAGTCTGACGCTGCCTTGTAAAGCCCTGGTCCCCCAGCCTCCCACTTCTTGCACAGAGCCAGGCATGGGAGACACCATGGTAAACAACCAAATCACTGGCCTGTACGCACTGCCAGTGGGACTGCAAAGAGATACAAACAGGCTACAAGCCATTTGGCGGCACCACCCTGTAAGATCTCAATGCCCTATACTCCATGAAGTCACTTCTAGACCGCAACCCAATGAAACAGCCTGAGATGTGACTTAGGTCCCCAAAGATTTAGGTCCAGAGACACCCAGGGCAGCACTGTTAGTAACAGCAAACCAGAAACAACCTAGAACTTGAGACTCTGGAGCAGAGAAATGGTTCAGATGCTGGGACATAGGGTCAGTGGGAAGCTGGTGCAGCCACTCTAACAGCAATTTCCAAGGTGTTTAAATGGCACAGGCAAATGCTCAACCATTCCCCCGACGAGGGGCACAGAAAAGCCCAACCTGAATGCATATCATATAGAAAAAAGAGCATATTTTATGTAAAAATTGCTTTAATGATTATCTCTGGGTTTTCATTTGTAAGCCTATCTTGACTTCCCAAGATTTCCACAAGTACATATTACTTAATGAGCAAAAGAATAATCTAGAATTATTTTTAGCAAACACAGACCCTCAAAGGCCTGCCACATCCTGTGTAGCACAACAGCTCAGTCTTTAATTCACTCTCCCAGTAGACACAGCACACATCAGGGCCAGACCATGCGCTCCTCGGAGACCAGCATGTCCCAGCCTCAGGAGGACACACCAACAGGCGGCTCAGCTTGGTGTGTGCGCATGTGTGTGTGTGTGTGTGTGTGTGTGTAGAGCGGGGCAGAGGCGTCTGCTGGGAAAGCAGGGGAGGTGTCACTGCCAAGGTGACATTTAGCAGTTTTTTTTTTTTTTTGAGACGGAGTCTCGCTCTGTCGCCCAGGCTGGAGTGCAGTGGCACAATCTCAG
>NW_012116265.1:410059-455338 GCF_000951035.1 Colobus angolensis palliatus | reverse complement strand
TTTTTTGAGACGGAGTCTCGCTCTGTCGCCCAGGCTGGAGTGCAGTGGCACAATCTCAGCTCACTGCAAGCTCCGCCTCCTGGGTCCACGCCATGCTCCTGCCTCAGCCTCCCGAGTAGCTGAGACTACAGGCGCCCGCCACCATGCCCAGCTAATTTTTTGTATTTTTAGTACAGACAGGGTTTCACCGTGTTAGCCAGGATGGTCTCGATCTCCTGACCTCGTGTTCCGCCTGCCTCGGCCTCCCATAGCGCTGGGATTACAGGCGTGAGCCACTGTGCCCGGCCGACAGTTAGCAGTTCTAAAAGCATGAATAGAAATATGAGAGCAGGGAAGGGGCTGAAGAGGGAGATGCCAGCTCCTTACTCAACCGAAATACTCAGGGACGCTTCCTGGTCTTTAGAACTGACCTGAAGCAATCCATCTCCATTCCTGGCTTTGACTACGATGGTGCTGCTTCTGGCTGGGCATGGAGCACGGTCCAGGGCCCTCGGGTCAAGACCCTCCTCCTCAGAGTCTCGGCCCTGCAGCAGGCCAAACGAGAACTGACTGCTGAGGAGTCCGGTGTTTGTGTCCAAGTTTCTCCATCTGCGCCCAGATTCCCTAGAATCACACTCAGAGTAGCAATGCTATGGATACCTTCACCCCAGAATGCCAAGACAGTCAGCTACTTTAAGAGCAGAGTCTTGCTTCTGGCCCTTTCTAACCCCCATTCCATCCCTTCCTCTTTTCCCTGTGTTCTTCATTCCATCTCTTTTCTTTGCTTTTACGTAAAATGCTTATCTGGCACGCTCCACTGAGGCCATGGAATTCTTGACATTTGACGGCCAAGCAAGGGTGGAAGGTACCAGGGAGATCCAGTCCCAACCCTGCATGGTGTGGTGAGGAAGGCCTGGGGTTCTGGAAGCCAGCCTGCAAAAAGGCACCCAGGCACCCTGGAGCACAGAGAGCCCCACCTGCCCTGGCAGAGCTCTGCTGTCTTGACATGGTTTGTGGGAACATTTTTTTTTTTTTTTAAGGGATTTGCTCAAGTTGACTCGGTGCATCAAAGGCTGGGGAAAGAACCGCCCCAGAACTGAACGCCACAGCCTTCGGAAGCCACGCAGCACTGCAACACCATGACAGCTTCTATTTCTAACAGCACACCTAAAAAGCTCAGGAACCAAAGTAAAACGGATAGAAATGAAACCACTCAGAGTATGTTGACAGTACTCAAAGCAACTCACGAGCATTTCCCCACACTGTCTTCCCAAATGTGATTTTTTTTTTAATGGCCACGTTGCAGAACTGCTATGAGCAGACCCAGATTTATATAACCCTTCCCCCCACCTCACGTATCATCGTTATTAAAAAACACTATGGGGATCATGCTTTCACCTAAGTTTGTATTATTTGGTATCTACACAGCCTAAGCAAATAGTAAATGTCGGAGAATGAAAATAATTTTCAATGTTTAAGGGAAAAAAAGAAAAATACCTCATTTCAAATTAAAAAAAAAACCATAAAATCTATCTTTTAAAAAATGAATGAGTAAGCTGGAATCCACAATAGTTAGAAACCCAGAAGTGATACAGAGGGGAGGCAAAAAAAAAAAACTATATTCTCCACCCTGAAACAACGTATCTTTCTCAGCAGCCCAGTTTCATCTGTGGCTGGATTTTCCCCACTCAAATGCCACCACTGTTCACAACAACAGATGAGTAAAAATCAGTTAATATTCCTTCAGCATCTCTTAGGTGTCTTCAATCCTATGCACTGTCATCCCTTTAAAGAGGAAGAAAAAGATCCACAGCCAGGAAACAGGCTCAGAAACGCAAACCCAGGTCTCTGGATCCCACAGGGAGGTGAGGCACAGTCAACAGCAATCTGTGTCCATTACTTGCCTCAAATGACCACATGGAAACACTGTGTGCAGAGCCAGCCCCCCAAGCCCGTGGCGGTCCTCCTTGGAGGTGCTGGGGTCTGGGGAGAGGTCAGAGTTAGGCTCACATGAATTTCAGAAAGCCACTGCCCAAGATAGGGGTGGACCGCATGATGCCATGGGCTGTCCCAGCCCCAAAGATGTCAGAACCCTCCAATAAAGGCCACAGCAATCGTTATTCCCAAAGCCCCTTATGCTTGGCTCCAGAGCACACGGCAGAGAAAACTGACAGAAGGAAGAATGTTCACAGGTGTCCACCCCTACCTATGCCCCAGTGACCTGGAAATAAAATCCATCAAGAGCACCGGGGCCAGCCAGCTGGGGTACGCTGGAGAGTATGGGTGGCAGAGGGAACCCTGCTGCGGACTGATCATTTGACACTGTGTTCTGCATACCTTCTAAAAAAATGTTGGTACCATGTGAAAATATAACCTAAATAACAAGTACATTTTTAATGTTGAGATGGAGAATTTAGCACCTATAATCCTTCTGGAGATGCATACTATGCAACCACATGAGTCCTCTCTGGCTCTGAATTCAGAGAGCAGCTACCGACATAGGCCTCCGCTGCCTGTGCTCAGCACACCTACCAGAAAGCGCCAGTGCTGGCATGGGCTTTCCCTCCCTGGCGGCTGCTCTTCCTGCACCCCCATGCCCAGGCACTCCGGCCAGAAACAAGGGAGGAGTCTGGGGACTGATCCCCCTCTCACCTCCCACATCTACCGAGGTACCACACCCTGCCATCTGTCTCCTGCTGCCCTCTGTCACTGCAGGAGCCCCAGAAGAGCACATCACCCCTCACTAGGCTGCAGCCACAGCCCCTCTCAGAAAACTCTGCTCTCTGGCTTTCCAGTGCAGCCCTGTCTAACCACCCTCCATGTACCCTCCCCACAGCTCTTCCCCCATAGCCTCCAGTTGGAGCACCCAGCTTTTACCTGCAGAAGCCCCTCCATGCCCCTGACACAGCACCCCATGAACAATTCACCTGGCATCGCTACTCCCTCCAGCCTGGTCTCTCACTAGCCCCCTCAAGCCTGGGGCTGCGACCTTTCCAAGCTATTGTCAGCCAAAGGACCCCCTTCCCCAGCTGCTCTCTGTGTGTGGGCCCCCGCCGTGCTCCCTGTCTGTAAGGCCGCTCTAACACTTCGCCTCCTGCCAGCCCCTGTGCCTGGTTTATTCCATGTCAGGAGGTATGGCCTCCATCCTCTGATGGCCCACTCCTCCTACATGCACAACCCTCCATCCCCACCGCTCCCCACAGCTCAGACAGGCCTGCCCTGCCCCTGGGCTTGGGCATCCCCATGATTTCCCTGCCACTGGGCATCCCCATGGTTCCTTCACCTCCGGAGGCCCAGCACCCAGTTCTGCCTCGGCCCCAGGCACATGGACCTTCCCTTGGGGTCTTAGTGTCTCTTTCTCAGACTTGCCTTTTCTTGGTGGTTTGATGGTCACCCACCCAACCTCCTCCCCAGAAAGTCTGGTGCAGGAAGGGGTAAAAATACATACACAAAGGTCACCAGCATGCCAGCCAGCACCAGCTGCAGAGAAAACACGGACAGAAAGGTGTATGCCCACCGTTCACTCATTTGCAAGCTGGGGGAACTTACTTTCTTCCTTGCCTGCTTGAGAAACAGCCACTGCACCAGAGACTGGGTTTCATAGTGTCTGAATTCTCAAGGAATTTGGATGGAGGACAGTGAATCTATAACCAGTTACTATACTTCTCACGCTTACAGCTTGCTCATTTGCATTTTCAAGTCAAACCCCGAGCCCTCTCATACCAACAGTCACCTTCTCCCCTGATCTTTTACAATAACTGGGGAAAGGCAGCCCGGAGAACAGGCCAGGGCAGGGGTCAGGCTGCAAAACATACTTTCCTAAGAAGGCCCAGGCTGGAGGGGGCCCGGCAGCAGGTAGGTCTTTCTTTCAGAGTCTTCCTCCACCAAATTCAGGACTATTCCAGAAAGAGGCAGTGAGTCCCTGGATGGGAGACTGCTCCTCCTGAGCCTTCCCCACAGATCGGATTAGAGTGGAAGATGCCCCGAGGTGACAGCACCTAGCAAGACTGATGCAGGCTTCTGCCCAGCCCACAGGAGAGCCCCAGCCCCACTCCCCAGACCACAGACAACCCACGGGATATTTTCTCCAACACAGGCTCATTGTGTACAGGGGAAGCAATCATAGTGCTGTGCTTGGCACTTGGTCATTTTAGCAACTAGGTGTTTTAGAAGGAAGCACAAGGACCTAGGGAGTGGGTCGAGCCCCGTCAGGCCTTGCCTCTCAGATACGATCTGTTGGGTAGATGAGCTCATTGCCACTAACCAGACTCTTCTTCCAGGGAGCCTTCCTGACTTACCAGGCTGCGTGAGGGCCCTCCTCTGTGCCTGTCTGGTGTCCCTGCCCACCTTGGTCACTGTCCACAGACATCACAGAGAGTTGAAGGGGCCTGGCTTGGGCCTGTGTGTGCCCCTAGCACCTGGGGCCTATCCACAGCAGGTGTCTGGGAAACTGTTTCATGCTACTGTGTCCCATCTGCACGGCCTGGCTATGAGGGGCCCTCAGCTCAGCACTCAGTGAAACCAACTCAACACTGAAACGGTGGAGTCAGGGTGGCCCGTGCATCCAGCATTCCCATTACCATACCACAGAGCAGGGGGCTAAGGAAACAGGCACTTGCCACCATCACTGTCACGACAAGTAGCCTCTCAGGACAGGAGGTGGAGGGCATCTGGTCCCACAACCTTACTATAGTCTCCCCTTGTCCCACAGCCCAACTCCCTGCTCTCAACACAAAGCAGGACAACCTCTCCTTCTGAGCGGCCTGGGTCCTGGCTCCCCTGCAACTTCCTCTCCTGCCTGAGCAGCCCTGAGCAGATAGCACTGTGTCTTTCATGATCATCATCACGTGGCCTAACAGACCAGGTCTGCAGACAAGTCCACTGCCAAGCAAGTCTCGGTGAGCGGTTCTGGATCTCAGGGGACGCACAGGCCCCAGAGTCAGGTCAGTCCAGCCTAGCCCCATCAGGGCCTCTGGACGGCCTGAGAGCAAAGCCTGGTGCTATGCCTCTCTGAGGAGGTACGTGCCTCAGGCCTGGTTCTGAGAAGTAAACAGGGTAATGTTCTGAAGCAGTGGCCTTCAAACCAAACCCCCACAAAATAAACATTTAAAACCACATATCTATTTGCACATTTTTAAGTTGATATGAAAAATTTCTCATAAGTCTAAATACTTGTAGAGGATGTGACTTCCAACATACTGTAAATATTAACATTTTAAAATAAAACTGTTAATGTTTCTCTTTTAAATGGATCCAATGGTATCTAAATACCATGGTGATTTGAGATTCACCATCATCCATTTTTAAATTACATAATCAAGCTCTTCTGTAACTGTTGGAAATCTAACAGTGTTCCTTTTTCCTCCACAAACTCTGATCTTCCTCAGAGATGTTTATACATCACAGTGTATTTTATGCTTGAAAGCTTTATACTGATTATCCTATTATACTACAGGGCCAAAAAATGCAAAAATCAATGTTTTAATTTTTTTTAACTTCCTGTGACCATAAAGTTCTGTCAAAAGTGTTCTCCTGGACCGCATTATTCTAATAATTACTGTAAGTATACAACTGATCAATAAGACAGAAAGATATTGCAAAACTGTATAAGAAATAACCTTTAAAAATAAACCTTATTAGGTCAGGCGCAGTGGTTCACGCCTGTAATCCCAGCAGTTTGGGAGGCTGAGGTAGGCGGATTACCTGAGCTCAGTAGTTCAAGACCAGCCTGGTCAACATGGTGAAACCCCATCTCTACCAAAAACACAAACAAACAAACAAACAAATTAGCTGGGCATGGTGGCAGGTGCCTGTAATCTCAGCTACTTGGGAGGCTGAGGCAGGAGAATTGCTTGAACCTGGGAGGCAGATGTTGCAGTGGGCCAAGATCATGCCTCTGCACTCCAGCCTGGGCAACAAGAGTGAGACTCCATCTCAAAAATAAATAAATAAATAAATAAAATTTAATAAATAAATCTTATTAAAAATACATCTATACAAAGAATGGGAATTTTTTGAAAAATTGTTTCATGAATGCTCAGATGAATATTGCCTATTGCTAGAACCAAACAGCGTTTATCAATTTCATCTCCATTTTCTAATTTTTACAGATATGAGGGCAGAAACCACTTACTCAAATGTAAAAAATGGAATGGAAAGAGATTTACCATAGCAAATTCTTTGGATTCCTTTATAATTATATGCCAAGAATTACAGTAATCTAGTAATCTGTTATCAAAAATCATTCTTTTTTTTTTTTGAGACAGTGTCTTACTTTGTCACCCAGCCTGAAGTGCAGTGGCACGATCTTGGTTCACTGCAGCCTCGACCTCCTGGGTTCAAGTGATCCTCCTACCTCAGCCCTCAAGCAGCTGGGATGACAGGCATACACCACCACACCCAACTAATCTCTTGCATTTGTGGTTGGTGGGGAGCTCTCAGATGAGGTTTTGCCATGTTGCTCAGGTGGGTCTCAAACTCCTGAGCTCAAGCAATCCACCCACCTCAGCCACCCAAAACAGAAGTTATTCTTAATGTGCTATCAGCTGAGGACACCATCAGGTCCTCTTTGAATTTTGCTGCAAGCAAGGAACTGGAAATACCTCCCTGGCCCCAGGATGACAATGACTGTTCACTGTACTTGACCACTGGGAGGGTTTTATGCCCTGAGGTCTCACACCTTGGTCAGGTCTGCCTGTGGATAGAGTGTACAGTTCCCCTGCAGACAGCCAGCTTCCAGTGTGCCAGGCCCAGTGCCAATTACTTCACCCAAATTAACTCAGTTCTCACAACGGTGCCAAGGGACCAGCACCACAATTATCCCCATTTTACAGATGAGCAGAAAGACACTGCGTCGTTAGGCAACTGGCCCAAGGTCACACAGGAAGGAACCTGACCCCAGGCTGCCCTGCACCTCACAGCGTGCACACTCTTCTGCAGAGTTGGGAGAAGGAACGAGCTAAATAGGCACAGGGGTAGCAAGGAAGGAGGGCTCCTGAGTTCCTCAGCCTTAGGCACAGGCACAAGAGGACACTGAGATCTGCAAAATCCACTTTCTTAAGTATGCCCCCACACCCACCTCGGGAAGGGTACACACAAATGCTTCCTTAAAGTAAACCCACAATGCCTGGTGCACTGGAGTCCTCAATAAAAGGACTGTTATTGTTGCCATTAAATAACAGGAAGAGAAACAACTGCCACGACCAAGCGACCTCCCTCCAGTCACCAGCGTTTTGCAGTCTTGAGTCCTGATTCTTGGCCCCAACATCCTTTTTTTTAGATAGCAGCCAAAGTCCAGGTAATAAGAAGAATGGAAGCATTTAGTAAATGGAGAGCCAATGAACATGCAGAGGAGACCGTTCGGCAGAAAACCAGGGGCCACAGGCTTTTGAGACAGACAGACCTGTACTCAAATCCCAACTCCACCACTGCCAGCTGAAATCCCCAAGAGAATGCACAACATTCTGAGCCTCAGTTTCCCCAACTCTAAAGGGTTCTTAACACCACACCATCCCTGGGTGGCTGCAGAGAACAGGAAATGCCCGTCAGGGACCAGACATAGGACACAAGAAGATGGCTGGCAGCAAGGGATACACATCCTCTTCAGTCACCAGCACCTGAACCCAGAGGACGGCAAACAGCCCGAGCTCCCAGGGCCCAGCAGCCTGGAGATCCTGTGCACAGAGGCCCAGCTGATTTTGAAAAGCCTCCCATTTTTGCAGAGTCTTTCTCAATGCCTTAAAATCTAAAAGTTCTCCAAACACAGGGATGCCAGGAGGAGGTGAACAGAGAGGTATCACGGTAGGTTTTATTTTTAGATGCTGGAGTGGAAAGCGTCCAGTCTGGCTTCGCTCTGGTGCGCAGCCACCACTTCCTCCCCCAAGCCACCACTGAAATGAACAGCATACATGTCTAGAAAGATTTTGCAATGCTTCTTCTGCCCCGGACATTCTGACACAATGGCTCCAGTCTCCTATTCCTCCCACAGACCGAGCGGATTAAAGATTTTAGTCTAAATCTTCCCAGAATGCCATACAAATGAAACTCGCCGACCCCGTCCATCTCTCATCCTGTCCTGGAGCGGTGGGGATGACACCCACTGTGTGACAGTTTGAGGTCGCGTGTGAACAGGATCAGGCATGGGGGAAGGCTGTCTTGCCCTCTCAGGCAGTGTGTTTGCTGGGGAGCGCCTGAACTCACTTCCTCTGAAAATGGCTTCCACAGCAGTTTCCCCAAGTGGCTGGGTGGAACCACAGGGCAAGCCGGGCCCTTCCTGAGCACAGTGAGCCCCAGCTGTCAGTCTCAGGCTTACTGTGGGTAAAGCAGCATCTGTAAAGGATCCGTGGATTTCCAAGTGAACCACTATGGAGGGATAAAAGGGAAATGGGAGCCACCACATCCTAGAGCTGCAACGGTTAGAGACCATCTAACCCCGTGATGAGACGTACAACCACATCTCCTCTTTCCACACCTGTACCCCTGGCAGGCACTGCAGATCAATCCCTGTTTCCACCCACTCACAGATTTAGGATCCTCCAGGCCACCAAAACCAATCAATCAGAAATGGTCCCTGAACACACACCCCTAAGCCATTCCTGAATTCCAATATCCCTCACTTGATGATGCAGAAATTAAAAGCCCACAGAAAAATTCAGTGCAGGTTGGGCACGGTGGCTCATGCCTGAAATCCCAGCACTTTGGGAGGCCGAGGTGGGCGGATCACCTGAGGTCAGGAGTTCAAGATCAGCCTGAGCAACATGGTGAAACCCCATCCCTACTAAAAATACAAAAACTAGCTGGGTGTGGTGGTGCGCGTCTGTAATCCCAGCTACTCAGGAGGCTGAGACGCGAGAATCACTTGAACCCAGGAGGCAGAGGTTGCAGTGAGCTGAGATAGCCCCACTGCACTCCAGCCTCCACTCCAGAGCGAGACACCATCCCAAAAAAAAAAAAAAAAAAAAACCAGAAAAGAAAAAATTAAAATCTAGTATACATCATGCAATTCTGGAGAGCCAAGAAGAGCCTGGACAAAAACCTAGAGCTGCTGAGAGGCTTCCAGAAACTACCTCCTTACCCCAAAACGAATCTCACCCTTCCAGTGATAAGTTCAACAAACTACCAGCAGGGAGGTAAGGAGGATCCTTTATCAGCCCCACCCATCAACCAGCCCCAGCTTGGTCCCAGGAGCAGGGGAAACCTGGGGCCTGTGATGCTGAACCTGCAGGAATGGGGACGCCGCTCTCCTATGGCCCCTGAGGGAAGGCCTGGAGCTGAAGTTAACAGGGGTGGGCTAGAAGAGCTCCCCAGCGGGCTTTTTGAAAGCCCCTTAGATATTCTAGCAGGGCCAGCACCTCTTCTGCCCTGATTTAGTCCCCAGCTTGGGTTCCCCTCTCTGCAGCTACAGGCAGATGAGGCCCATAGGGCAAGGAGATGGGATGCCAGCCCAGCTGCACAGGCCACAGAGTCACCCTCAACGGGGACAGCGAGGGGAACACAGGACATGGCCAGGTCACCATCAGGTTTACCAAGTACCTATTAGGCGCCAGGTACAGCCTTTAGTGCAAATAACACAGCCTGCCCCTCACACAGAGTCTGAAAGTATTTTGATGTTTCCTTCCTCCCCCTCCATCTATCCTTCCCTCTTCTCTCCATCCATCCTTCTATCCTTCCTCCCCCTCCACCCTTCCTTCCTTCTCCCTCCATCTTTCCACCTTTCCCCTCCCTCCAAGATCCTTCCCTCCCCCTCCATCCATTCTCCCTTCTTCTTCCATCCATCCTTCTTTTTCTAGTTAATGAGCACCTGACCCAAGTCCACCCAGGGTGAGGCTACACAAAGCACAAAGACACAAAGACAACTGAATGTCTAGCTGGGTGCCTACTGCCCCCTCACCCTTCCCACACCCACCCCAACCTGACCACTGCCACGCACACCCCCCTAAGCACTCCCAAACCAACCCTCCCCCAACTGACAAAGCCACAGCAACCCTCCAAACCCAAGAAGCCCCAATCGGAGTCTTCCCAGCCCAGGGCAGAAACCACATCAAATCCACAGGGGTGCTAAAAACAAGCTGCACGTGAAGAAGAGAGAAAGCTGTGCCCGACGCTGGAGGAGAGGAGGAGAGTTGGAGAGGTGGGCGCCAAGGGCCCCCCTACCCAAAGAACCACGAGGATGTGTGTACTCACCTGCACAACTTCTATCCCTCGTTTCCTGTGGAGAAAAACAAAGAAAACAAGTGTTACTCCAGCAGGCTGGACACGTCCTTTCTGAAGGTTCCCAACAGCCGGCTGAGGGCAGGACTGTGAGGGAGTTTCGGGAGGGAGCCGGCAGCTGCGCCTCTCCTGCCACTGTCCCAGAACGGCCATGTCTTCCACTCCCAGCCACTCCTCACACCACCTTCCCGCTGAGAGAGCTGGCTCCGCAGGGGGACTTGCTGGAGTCCTCTGGAGGCCCCACATCAGCCACCTCCCTCTACTCCTGGGCCAGGCCTCTGTCAGCCGAGCTCCAGCCTGGTGGTCCCAAGGCCCCTGCCACCGAATTCACCACCGTCCCCACCACCTGCCATCCCTGCTGAGCTCAACCCCCACGGCTCCCCCTGTCCTCCCCATCAGGTCTCACCCCAGGACCTGCCACAGCCAGTCATGCCCCAACCCATGCACTGCCACACACGGGAGGCCCACACAGTCCTGCCCACTGCCTTCCCAACGCCCCACTGACACCAGCCCCGGCCTCGCCAACAGCCTCCAAGCTGCACTCATGTCCCCCACATCCTCGCCCTTCACACGCAGTCCCACGGCCACCACATAACCTGACTCTTCCCACCCAATGTTAAGAGCCTCACGGCCTGGGTTGGGGTTTGCCCAGAACACACAAGGCTTCTGTTTACTCCCACCCTTCCCTTCCCCACCCATTTCTTTTTGTTTTGCGACAGAGTCTCACTCTGTTGCCAGGCTGGAGTGCCGTGGTACGATCTCAGCTCACTGCAACCTCCACCTCCCAGGTTCAAGCGATTCTCCTGCCTCAGCCTCCCGAGTAGCTGGAACTACAGGCGCCCGCCATGATGCCCGGCTAATTTTTGCATTTTTAGTAGACATGGGGTTTCACCATATCGGCCAGGCTGGTCTCGAACTCCTGACCTTGTGATCCACCCACCTCAGCCTCCCAAAGTGCTGGGATTACAAGCATGAGCCACCATGCCCAGCCTTCCCTACCCCACATTTCTTACTGTGAGCCCAGGAAGTGCCCACCTGTGCAGCTCTGGCACACAGGGCTTTCTCCTCCCTGGCCCTGGTGCCCACCTCACACCCCAGCCTTGAGGATTCCGCTCAGCATAGCCTCTCCAGGATGCCTCCCCACCTGGAAGAACTTAAGGCAACCACTGTCTTGGCCCTTTGTTCTGGGGTATTGATTGCTATGAGCCAGGGATGAGTGCTGGTGTAGGGCCACCAGGACCTGCAGGACCGAAGCGCCCAAAAACAGCATGCTGTGCACATTGTGCTGGGAAGAAAGGCCTCCAGCAGATGCTCAGAGACTGCTGCGGCCAGGCAAGGTCAGGAATCTGTGGTTTACTCACCCAAGCTCCTTGGAGCAGGGACTATGCCAAACTTTAAAGCTATGTGTGCCCGTGCCCAGCTATGATGCCCCCTGGCACACAGACACTCCTCAACAGCTGCTGGCAGATGAAGGTGTAAATGTGTAACAATTTAGCTTAGCTCCTAGGCCCAGCACTCAGAGGGTACAACAAACGCAACCTCCACAGTCTGGGCCCTTGAGAGGCTCAAGGTCTTAGGGAGGAGATGGGCAAAGCCCCGCAGGAACCTTTGGGCACCCCTGCTGCCTTGTTTCATGGCACAGCTGAGGCACCGCCCACTAATTCCTAAATCTGTTTGTCAGCTCATTCAGTGAGGGCTTCCTTAGCACCTTCTGATACCAAGGCACTGAGCAGAACCTCACAAAGGAGCCACTCCAAGAGACAGGAAGACAGAGGCCAAGGAGAGCTGACCAGGTCCCACTGTGGGAAGCACCCAGCCCACCTTTCCTCAAACCCCCGACACCTCAACAGAAACCTGGGCCCCAAGGAGTCCAGTTTGAGAACCACCCTGGTTGAAGCATTCAGGGACCCTCAGCGTCTCTTAGCTTCTCTGCAGTTCCTCTAGGAATGGTGGCCAACATCCATCTGCTTCCATGATTTCACGAGGGACAGGGGAGACACACAACAGCATAGCACTGGGTCACCAAAGCCCACAGCACAGTGACAGATAGCATCATGAGGAACCTGTGCTACACCCAACCATCAGCTCACAACCTGCACCGTTTCTGAGTACCTGTGGACACCTCAGCCCCTGCCTCATTCCCAATCATCCTGGCCCCCACTGAAGGGATGAGAAAGCTGCAGGAAGCGTCACTGACGGGAACCTGCCCCAGGACACACAGCAGAGGACCTTGAGGAGCCAGCCCAAACTCCAGCAACCCAGCTCCAGGATGGAAAACCCAAGCCCCAAATCACCCAGAGTATGAACGGCACAATGGGAAAGGCCAGGGACAGAGGAGCATAAGTGACCCACACCAGTTGGGGCAGACTTCCACTGGGCTCTGGGCCAGGACCTCGGTTTCCCTCTGAGTCAACCCTGCTGGCATCCAGGTTATCTCAGCATGTGACTCTCATCTCTTTACTGAGGTCAATTCCAATCAGTCCACATTTTACATCATCCCAGGCAGTCCTCCCTCCCTTAGTCCTAAAAAAACAGTCTCTAACTCTGAAAACAGATGGAACACATAAAATAAGAAAGCAACAAAGAAGTAATCTAGAGAAAAGATCGGCTGCAATCTTAAGTGGGGTTGAGCTCCCAGGAGCCACAGCAGTTCCTCTGTCACTCAGAGCTCCAAAAAAAGGATAAACTGCAACAGTGGCAGAAAAGAGGGGGCCACCCATGTATGCTGCACACCCCTTGAAGCTCACCACTCACCAATACCTTCTGCAGCCTCATAAGGGTGGCACAGTGGTTGCCCCATTACCTGCGGAGCAAGCCGAGGCATGGGAGACTCGCAAAGTGCAGGAGCTGGCCCCGAGCAGGGCTCTCCCCACACCCAGGTGTTCACCAGGTGCACCACCGTGGGCAAGGGTGGCACCAAGCAGGGAGGCCTGGTCTCCAGCCTCCAGGGCCTCAGTGCAATGGAAGCACCAGGAGGTGGCAGGCAGAAAACTGCATCCCCTCTGGTGGTGGAATCCCACGCGCACCACCATAGCCTCTTGGGAAAATAAAACAACCTGTCGGGCTGATTTTTCATCGGGAAACTCCTGCAGAACAAAGGCACCAACAACCTTGATGCCCTAAGAAGCACGTTCCTGAAGTCCCACCGTAACCAGAAAGTTCAGAAATTGAACGATGAAGCCAAAGGGGAAGAGGGAGAAGGAAGGGACATGAGGGACAATGGGAGGGAAGAGAAACCACAGCACTGGCTGTCAAGTGACTAACTGTTCCTCCTAAAAACCCTGGATCCACAATCCCACCTCATCACCCCACAGATAGGCTCAAGTGTGCAATATGTTTCCAGTTCTGCCCTGTTAATTACCAAACTGTATGCGATAGCAAAACACTAGCAGCGAACTAAACTCCCCCAAGAGGGGACATTAACAAACCACACGCAGTCAAAGGAATAGTATGCAGCAGTAAAAAGAACACAGAAGGCCTCCAGGCACCCATAAGGAATTATCTCCAAGGCGTTGCTGTGTGAAAAACGTAAGATGCAAAACCCTATGTGCTGCAGACAACTATCTGTGTTTAGAACAACATCCGGGACAAGCATGTGTGCTTGTGTACACTCGGAGTGAACCTGAGGGTGCTACAGGAAAACGATCATGGCAGGGCCCCTGGTCAAGGGCAAGGGCAGCTGGGGTGGCCAAGGGACTTCCTTTTCACTGTGTCCCCTCATACATCACTTCAATGTTGTACCAGGGGCCTATAACATGTTATCAAAAACTGGAAAATATATTTTTTAAATTGTTTCTTAAATAGATGCTTGATAAAAGCACGAAGCAATTGATCAATGGAGGACACAAGACAGAAGAGCTCAGGGTGTATCGTGAAAAGCTTCCAAGTGCTGCCCCAAGAGAAGCTGAAATGAGGCCTGCAGCGGGGACCACCAGAACTTGCTACGGGTTCTAAGGCCATGGAAACGGTCCAGTACCTGGAAAACAGACTGAGGGGCGTGGGCTGCAGTGTTAACTGTGGCCACGGGGCTGGGTGATGCCAATAAAGTGCTGTGGTTTTTTCTTCCTCCTTCCCTGTGTTTTCAAGATTTTCTACAATGAACATATACGCTACCCTCAAAACTATAGGGAAGGTAACAATAAAAGTTACAATTTAATTTTTTTTTTTTTTTTTTGAGACAGAGTGTGGCTCTATCGCCTAAGCTAGAGTGCAGTGACGTCTCAGCTCACTGCAACCTCCGCCTCCTGGGTTCCTGCCTCAGCCTCCCGAGCAGCTGGGACTACAGGCGTTCACCATGACGCCGGCCAATTTTTAGTAGAGATGGGGTTTCACCATGTTGCCCAGGCTGGTCTCGAACTCCTGACCTCAAGTGATCCACTCAGCTCGGCCCCCCAAAGTGCTGGGATTACAGGCATGAGCCACTGCACCTGGCCTACAATTTAATAACTTTTAAGTTTCATTAAAAACCTGCAGCCGGGCATGGTGGCTCACCCCTGTAATCCCAGCACTTTGGGAGGCTGAGGTGGGCCTTCCAAATCACCTGAGGTCAGGAGTTCGAGACCAGCCCGCCCAACATGGTAAAACCTCATCTCTATAAGAATACAAAAATTAGCTGGACATAACAGCGGGTGCCTGTAATCCCAGCTACTTGGGAGGCTGAGGCAGAAGAATTGCTTTAACCCAGGAGGCGGAGGTTGCAGTGAACGATACTGGGAGGCGATGGTTTCAGTCAGATCAGGCCACTGCCCTCCAGCCTGGACAACAGAGCGAGATTCCATCTTAAAAAAAAAAAAAAAAAAATCCTGCACCTGCGAATAATTTTATAGGCTCTAAACTGTCATTTTCTTGATAAATATTACATTAATATATTAATATTAATAAAATAGGAATAGCTAAGTATAAACATGCTTTTCTAAAAGCTGGATTATTAATGAAGGGAGGATCCGCTTTGCACAAGGAAGCCTCTCCCCAGAAGTCCAAGGAGCTTGAACCCTTAAGGAAGTTAAAATACTCACAAAATGATGTGATGCTTTCAGGGGATGAGGCTGGCGATAAGAGAAGGCTTCAAGGAGGAGGCAGCGTTTGCCATCTGGCAGAGCAACTGAAGGGTAACTACAGACAGGTGCTGGGAAGAGTACTTATAGAGGAGTAAGGTGAGTCCTGCGCCCTCCCCAAGGGGTGTCTGGGGCTCTGGAAGCATAAAGCCCTCTCAGGGGGCGGGGGCTGAGACGCAGGACAGAGGATAAAGGTGGGGCACGCCTCCGAGGCCCAGGATGTCACCTGGTGGCCCAGCCCTTACCCATGGGCCAGTGGGTCCCAAATGCCAGGGCAGATAACCTGAGAACCACCACTGGAGCGTGTCAAAAATCCTCATTCGAGGCCACCCTGAAGCCTCTGATCCAGGAGGTCTGGGGGCAGGGCCTGGGAAGAATTCAGGGTTCATCACGCTCTGGGTGCTGCTCAGGAGCGGCTGGGTACGGGGACAGCTGCTTGTCCACAAAAGCGACTCCACGGGCTTCTCTGTGACCAGTGGAAGCAGGAGCTGATTTGCTGGGGGAGGACATAAGACGGGTAGGGGGCAGCCCTCACAGGTCTTGGGAATAGGAATAAAGGAAACCTAAGAACTAGAAATAGCTGTGAGGCTCACAATCTGGAAGGAGCAGACCGAGGCACTGCGCCAGGCCCAGGAGACGAGAGAACATCACAGGAAGGCAGTAGCACTCCATTGTTCAACCATGGTGGTACCAGGAAGTGATCACAAGCCCAGGACTGAGCTTCGCAGCATTCAGAGGCTTAGATGAACATAATTCGGGAGGTAGGTGGAAGGGGAAGAGGTGAGTGAGCCCGTGAGAGCAGAACATGGAACCAGATCCCTCTGTACCCTGTGCCTCTGTTTTCTTATCTGTAAAATGGGAGAATCCTAGAACTCATCCCACACAGGCTTTAAGGGAAGCAGAGTCCAGGCCTGGCACAGTACCTGGCTCACGCCAGAGACGGGGTCTTGTGATCTGTGCTCTGCCCTGCCACCTTGCCTTCCTGCCCTTACAGAATTGCGCCTCCTCTAGTCCACATGACTGGGGGCAGCACGCCCACTCCAGGGGTGGGTATGTGACCTGGCACCTCACTTAGCAGCAGGACGGGAGCAGGATCAAAGCCCCGGTCGTGGTCCTTTACCAGACGGGTCCTGGTAAAGGACCCTGGGGGGCTGTCTGCAGTGCAAATGGCACTGCCTGGAAATGCTGGAGGACACCACTGCTTCCATGTGGCGAGAATCCAGATGAGCCCAAGGCCAACCAGGAGAAAGGGCCAACAGGGCTCCAGGAGGGCAGGTTCCCTGGCCAGACGCGGCCGCGTGGGGCTCGTCCTCTCTGGAGCTTCAGCTGCAGATTTCTGCTCAAGCCAGCTAAAGCTTTCTGTCACTGGCCGCTGAGCAGCAGGGGCCCGGTGAGTAACAGTGGTTACCACTTCTGAAGATGATGAAAATTAGTCTGGATGACCCAGCACTGAGGGAGAGGGGATGATAAGGGAAAACAATAAAAAGGATCAGAGCAGAAGTAGAAAAGGGTGATACGGAGCAGAGACACGTCCACGGCATCCACGCCACCACCAGGCCACTGTAGCACAGTACCAGGTGTGGCGTCAGGAGGTAAACACAAGACACTCTGGGATAACAGACCCCATCCAGCAGCAGGCCTGCCACACAGCAGAGCAGGGCACAAAAGGCTCAGGGACCATGACCAGCAGCAGGCATGGGATGTGCCGCTGAACCGCCCAGGGTCTCAGCTTTCATATCTGTTAAATGGATATGACCTTTCCTGCCCAAGAGGCCCTCCCCAGGGCAGGTGTGGGGACCTGAGGGCTGCAGCAAGTGAAGTACATGAAATGGTGAAGAAGCAAGGGAGGAGGGTTAAACCGAGAACCACTCAGGAAAGTCGGAAGCCAGGCACATCCTCATCCAAGCAACGTGTGGCACAGTTCAGTAATTGCTGATTTCAGGCACCCAAATAACAAGACCCTTTGGCATCTCCAGGTACCAGGCGCTGGGGAAAAAGCCCCAAGTTATGGTCCCCCTTTCCCTGCCTGCAGAGGACAGGGCCCCCACTGTACCCCAGAGAAGCCCAGGATGTCTCCCCAGGACTTCGGACTCCTAAACAGATGATTGGGCCCCTGTCACCCATGTGTGTTGATGGCCACACTGTTCCCTTCCTCAAATGCCATCCCCTCATCACCACCTGACCCCCCAGGTCAGCTCCTCTGGGGAACCTGCCTTGGCTCCCACCCTCCTCAGGCCCCACCGCCCCACGCTGCCCACACCCAGCACTGGGCAGAGAGAAAGGCTGCTGGGCTCCATGGCACTGACCCCACCAGGCTAATGCTTGGTGGTGAACATCAATGGTGGCCACCAAAGCTGGCAATTTCCATCCTGGACACTCAGTGCCACTGTGTTGTCCCTGCTCCCAGTTAGGCATGGCCACATGACTTGCCTTGGGCAATGAGACATGAATAGAGGTGACCATGTCCCCTCCCGGAAGAAGCATTCCATTGCCAGCACCCAGGCCTCCCGGACCTCAGCAACAAGGAAGCACATGAGGCTGCCACCCACCAGCAGAGCCAGCCAAACCCACCACCTGGAAACAGCACTGGCTGAGTGGTGATGAAGTCAGGCTGGGAATCAGAAAGAAACAACTGATGAAGAGGACTTTCAGCCAGCACTCATTCCCAACTATGGGCAACTGTGTGTCCCCACGAGGAGATTTAGCAACACCTGAAGACCTTTTTGATTGTCACACTGAGGAAAGTGCTACTAGAATCCAGTGAGGAAAGGGCCCCGGTAATGCACAGGACAGCCCCTAAAACAAAGAATTATCCAGCCCCAAACGTCCACAGTGCTGAACTTAAGAAGCACACTGAGCCACTGCAGGGCAGATCACAGCCCCCAAGAGTCTCTGGAGCCAGAGTGCATGCCGAACGAGTTGTGAGTAAACCTGTTTCCTCTGGCCTCTGGGGGCCGTTTGTCACTGCAGCCTAACCTGGCCTATCCTGACTAACAAGCACTCTTTCAGGGACACAGCTTGTGCCTTGTGTCTACAGCCCCAAATTCTTAGCAAAACACCTGCCATGCAGGCATTTGGAGGTGCAGCTTGGAAGACACCAGGGGGAGGCAGCGGCAGCCTCTCAAACCCTCCCAGAAGGGACCCCAATCTCCAAATGCCAAGGCTTGACCTAAGTCTGCCTTTGCCAGGCGCCCTTCCTCAGCTGGCAAACTCCTGCCCACCCACCAAGAGCAGCTCAAGCGCCCTCCTCATCAAGAGGCAGGAATCATGGCTTCCACTGAAGACTGCTCCATGCTCCGCATCAGACCATGAGCCCCTCGAGGCCAAAGACGGCTCTTCATTTCAGCAGCCCTGTGCCCCGTGCAGACCCTGGGCCTGGCAGGCTCTCTGCAAACACTCCCCGAGTGCTGCCAGGTTTCTGGGCCAGGCTCCAGTCCCGTGTCCCCTGCCTGCCTGCTCTGTGGCATCTTGGTTCACTTGCTGATTGTTTGGTAATTTGGATTTTCCTCCTATTAACAGTGCCAGAAACTGAAATGGCCCGATATAAAGACAACATACGAACAGAATTTTAAAGCCAGTACAAACATTTGAATTGTCTGAACAGCTCTAGGGAAGAACCAGATAAACTGGAAGCTGCCGTGTGTCTTTTTTATTGAGTGGAGGCATCTTTCCTTTGACTGGGGAGTCACCAACCACCTTACCTGAAGACCCTCCCCCAGTTTGGGTACCCCACCCGGGGGGAGGCAGGCAGAGCCCAAGGTCTGGGCGCCCCTCAGTGCAGGCACAGCAGCCTGAGTCAGTGCACTCCCTCAGACCCAGAACAGCTTCCAGGGGTGCCTGGAAGCAGCTTTTCCCAGTGAACAGGACACGAGTGAGAGGCAGAGTAGGTAACCCACCTTTGGCACCTCCTGGAGAGGTCATCAGAGCTGCAGAGGCTGAAAGCAGCACAGGGACTGAGGTGCCTTTGAGACTCCCCTCCTCGATTCAATTTTCAGGAAGGAGGAAGGCAGGCGAGGGCAGGAGATCACGCGAGGCAGTGTTCTGTCACATCCAAGGGGTTGCCACTTCAGATTGGGAATCATCCTGACCTCTGGCTGATCACAAATGTTAAGTCTATTCCCTTAATGGCTCTCGACATCCCCGCTTTTTAGTATGAAAATTCTCGACTTGAAATCGTTTTTGAGTCTTTTACTACCCCCTTGCAGATGCAGTAATTTTTCTTTCCCCTAATTAGGGATGGGACCTAAATTGTGGGAAGTAGGGGAGTGGGCTGCCGGGAGAGGGAGGTGGTGGGGGCAGGCTGGCAGGCTTGGTTCTAGCACCTCCTCCCCTCCCCACCACCCCCACTCCTCCATCGCCGTCAGCCGGCCAGCCTCAGGGCTAATGATTCAGTTGGTTCTCTTCACAGCAGCTTCTTAATCCCAAGAATGCAAAGTCGTTTAGTATCAGCCTAATGAGCGAGGTAGGCTACTGCGGGAAGGGAGGCAGAAATTCCCGTGACATTTCCCTCCCTTGGACTCACTGCGGGAGGGAGAAGCCTGCTCAGGAAAGCCTGAATTGTTCTAGCACCTATCCTCAAGGTACCCCACGCTCCTAAAATAGCAGCACAAGTGCGTGTGTCCCCAGCCTGCGTTCTGGATGCTGACACTCTGAAAGGCTGTGTTCCAGAGGAGACTGAAAGACTTCACCCAAATTCTGCTGCCAACACTCCTTACCTGGCCTAAGGGCTGGGGGCAGCTCCTGGTCCCTGGATCTCAAGCTCTTAAGGTTGAGTTGTCTTTGCCCTGCTGCTGCACCTTCAACCACAGGCAGGGAGAGTTTCCTGGTCTGATTTTGGTCTTCTCTGTCAAGCACTGGGCTGGCCTGGGAGCAGAGGCGGATCCCAAACCGCAAACCCTGCCCTGAGATGCTAGCTGCCACAGCGCAGACCAGTGGACTACATGCCACGCCCTCTGGCGGGTGTGCCACAGGCCCTTAAATAGGACAAACACCTGGGGGACAGAGGAGGCACAGGGAAGTCTCAGTAGAGCTGCTGTGTGAGCCAGGCCCAGGAGGGGAGGGAGAGGGAAGCTGCCAGAGCATGCTGGAGAAGGCCTGCTAAGCACCAGGAGAAGCAGAGGCAAAGACCAGGTCATGGGCACTGGGGTTTCCTGGGCGCCCCTGGCCACAAGCATGAGTCAGCCCTGACCCCATCTCAGAAAACTTAAACCACAAGGCCCCTTACTCGAATATCTCCCTGGCCCCTCAGATATTTTCAGGATGGCAGATCAAAGGAAAGTCCCAAGGTGTCAGGTCACATGAGCTCTAGCCTTGACCTTGACCCAGTCCCTCCCTTCTCAGTCACAGATTCACCCGCAAGCCCTGAGAAGAGCAGGGTAGGAGAACACTGTATTCGCTTCCCATTGCTGCTGTAATAAATCACAGGAGTAGTGGCTAAAAACAACACAAATGTATTCTTCTCTTAGGGTTCGGAGGTCAGAGGCAGGCTTCCTTTTGGAGGCTCCAGGGCGAAATCGATTCCTTCACTTTCTCTAGTTCTACAGGCTGTCCACATTCCTTGGCTTGTGGCCACAACACCCCAACCTCTGCTTCCACTGTCACATCTCCTCTGACCCTCCTGCCTCCTTGTGATTACACTGGGCCCACCCAGGTAATGCAGGAACATTTTCTATCTCAAGACCACTCACTCATTCACATCTGTAAGCCAAGAGCAGTGGCACGTGCCTATAATCCCAGCTACTTGGGAGGCTAAAGTGAGAGGATCACTTGAGGCCATGAGTTTGATGCTGCAGTGTGCTCTGATCCCACCTGTGAATAGCCACTGCACTCCTGCCTCGGCGACATAGTGAGACTCCCATCTCTAAAAGATAAAAATTTAAAAATCCCATCTGTAGTCACGTCACACTCTTTTACCACACAAGGCAGCACATTCACAGGCTCTGAGGAGTAGGACCTGCTGTCTTTGGTGGGGAGTGGCAGGGGCCTTACTTTGCCCACCACAACCCAAAGGCTCCCACAGCTCTGCCATCCTAGGGTTCTCAGACACCGCCTGGAAGCATTCACGTGTCAGGCAGGAACGAATGAGGACTCGTCAGGAGTTTGTAGGGGGCTTCAACAGTCAATGAGGAGTCGATGGGGAGGAGCCCAGCATTCAGCTTCGCATGGTGCCTGCAGATTCCCAAAAGGCACTGGGTACAGCCCTACATGGCCACAGGGGTCCCTGATGGGAATCGGGGGGAAGAAGCCCAGGGAAGGGATGTGGGGGAACTGGGTGCTGGAGATCAAAGGCTCCAGGCCTGGAAGCCTTGACTATAAACTGGGGAGCTGGGTGATAATTACTGACACTTGGGCTCATCCTGAGGTCCATGAGCGGTGCCCAGGCACCTGACCCTAAAACAGGCAGTGCTTCATCAGCTACCCGAGACCTTCCAGTTTCAGAGAGGACTCCAGGCGCCTAAGCATGACCCAAATAAACGAGAGGCTAACACCTGTAATCCTCGGGCTCTCTCCTTCCCCGCCCAGGCCTGCTCTCCCTGTCCCAGGCGGAAACAGGGACACAGGAGGTGGTGGCGGGACTAGTGAGGGCCAGGCACTCTGCCTGGATCTCAGCAGCCACTAGGTGGGTACAACGGTTGAATTTTTTTTTTTTTTTTTTTTTGAGACAGGGTGTCCCTCTGTCACCCAGGCTAGAGTGCAGTGACAGGATTTCAGCTCACTGCAGCCTCGACCTCCTGGGTTCAAGCGATTCTCCCGCGTTCAAGCAATTTTCCCGCCTCGGCCACCCAAGTAGCTGGGACTACAGGCGTGTGCCACCATACTCGGCTAATTTTTGTGCTTTTAGGAGAGACGGAGCTGGAGCTTCGCCATGTTGAACAGACTGGTCTCGAACTCCTGACATCAAGTGATCTGCCTGCCTTGGCCCCCTAAAGTGCTAGGATTACAGGCATGAGCCACTGCACCAGGCCTCTTGTTTTATTTTTTGTAGAGACAGGGTCTCACTATGTTGCCCACTAGGTTGCTGGTCTCAAACTCCTGGGCTCAAGTAATCCTCCCGCCTTGGCCTCCCAGAGTGCCAGAGTGCTGGGATTACAGATGTGAGCCACCGCGCCCAGCCCATCACCTCTTTTCAAGTGGGGAAATTCAGAGCAGTTCAGTTTCCTGATCAAAGACTCACAGCAGATAAGAAGCAGAACCACAATCTAACCCCATCCAAATACCAGTAATTCCCAGGCTCCTTCACTCCCCACCCAGGCCCACTCTCCCCAAATCTGTCAGGAAACCCTCCTCATCCCACAGCACTGTGTGACTTCCTGGGGAGAAAAGGGACCTGTGTTATGGTGGCGCTGGGGCGGGGGGGCACCAGGTCTGTTGAGGATGAGGCTTCTGGGATTTCTGGAAGAGGGTCGTTCTCGACAGAGTTGCCTCTCCACCCAACCACCTGCTGCCCCAATCCTCCCTCAAACCTTGACCCCAGGAGGCCCGAAGATGGGTGCCATTGCCCCAGGGGCCCCAAGACCTGAGGAGCAGCCCCTGAGCAGGCCTGAAGTGAAGGTCCCAGAAGGCACTTCCTAAGGTCCAGCCTCTGGCATGTCAGGACACTATGGAATAGACACACCCTGGGTCAATCCAGCCCAGAAGCCGGGGGAGCCGGCACCCTGTTCCTCCCCTCTCCACAGGGTTGACAGTCCTTCTGTCCAATAGCAAACCTTCCAGGCAGAAGGAACCCTTCCTATGAAGTAGATTTCAGCTCAACCACAGGAAGAGTTTGCTGGCTTCCAAAGGAAGGCAGTGGAGATGTGATGAGCACCCCGTGATAAGAAGGATTCAAGCAGATGCCAGATGCCCACAGGCAGGGAAGAGAGGCCAATCTGTGGGGAAGGAAGCAGGGCTAATGTTTTAGCAGCCCCACCCCACCTCTAAAGGGTTCTACCAATGAGACAGAGATCAGCTGGGTCACAGGACTGCAGCTCATGAGAACGGTAGGTCAGCTGGGCCTCTGGAGGAGGTGAGAACAAGCCTGGGGCCTCAGAGGACCCCAGTGCCAAGAGTCAGCCTCAGAGCCAGCTCTTGGCAGACGGGCACACCCCCCATCTTCTTCCTGCCGGCCTCCAGGCCTGTCAGGCTCTGCAGCTGGGAGCCATGGCTACAGTCCCCAAACAGCTGGAAGAACCCCTCAGAGCCCCACGCAGGGGGTCACAGCTGCCACCAAGCCAAAGCCAAGAGGCGGGACCCTGGGCATTAGAGAGAAATGTCAAAAGAAGGATGCAGAATTCCAGAAGGGCAGAAGAACTGAGGCCAGCACAGGCGGCCTCCCACTCCCTGAGACACACAGCTCTGCAGAGCAGGCCACCGGGCAGCCTCCCTGCTATCCCTGCACACACTCTGCACCTTCTGCATCTGAAACGCAGCTCATCACCTCCCAGCCGCTGCCCAGACTCACCCCTTGGGCTTCCCTCACCCCCACCACTCGGGCCTCTGCAGCAGGTGCCTACCTCCTCGCCCAGCAAGTCTCGCCCCATCTGCTCCTAGCATACTGGGCTTCCTGCCCTGCCCCACGGGTCGGTTCTTTCACACTTCTGCCCACCTGCCCATGCTGTCTGCCCCTAGAAAGCCCCCATCCCTGCCTACCACGGACAACATCGGAAGCCTCTTCCTCGCACCATCCTCTCAGAGGGTGGTCCAAGAGGAAGGACACGGAGGAACCCAGGGTGCTGGAAAGGGCAGTCGGACCGAGACCTGAAGGGCCAGCTCATGGTGTATCCTCCTGACCTGAATGCCTCCCACGTGAAGGACAATCCAGAGTCCACTCTGTGCCAACCCTAAACATCCAGCCCATATCCCTGACTGGTGTGCTAGCACCCATCCTGGAGAAACCCTACTTGTCAGGATCAGAACTCAGAGAGAGAGGAATGAGCCCCATTTGCAGGGGGTGCACAACGGGGGCTTTTCTTTTCTTTCTTTGGCCCGCATTTTCTGGAACTAAATTCTTCCTGATGAGGAATAAAACTCCAGGGACAGGAGGAATGTCTGGGGACCGGAGGGGTAAGACGACTCCTGTGCCAGTTTGGTTACCTGGGCCAAGAAATGCCTTTTTTCTTTTATTTTTCTGAAACTCATCTGAACTGGATTTTCTGTCACTTGCATTTAACAAGAGCCCTGGCTGCTTCAATGTCCAAATCGAAACGTCACCTTCCATCATTTCCATCACCAACCTGCGCCTCCAATCTTGAAAACAGACCCATCCTGTAGCCAAGCCAGAGGTCCCCATCGTCCTCCCCTGCTCTTCTTCCTCATCCCTTCCTCCGCAAACACTGTGGAAAGGTTTCCCTGGGGCTTGGAGGCAGCCAAGGGCCAGTGGTCCCTCTCCCAGGGAGATGGCTCACCATGTGCTGGGAGGAAAGGCAGAAAGAGGAAGGCAGATGGCCTCTCAGCTGAGGAGGGAAAAAGAGAATCCCCAATAACACTAGCTGGCTGATTGTGTATAATTATGAAGAGAAAAAGTTCTTTAAAATTAGCTTCCCAAATACAGACATAATTTCAAGTGTCCCTTGCGGTGTGATTACAGCGCCAGTCCAACAAATGTTTTACCGTCAGTACAGAATGCTCAGGCCCCTGCAGGCAAAAAAATAACGAAGCCAACAACAGCGCCAGGGCCAGACAGCTCCCACAGAAGCACTTCCAGCTGCCCAGGAAAGCACCAGGCCAGGAAGCCCAGCCCAGAACCAGTCTTGTTCCCCTCTACAGCTGGCCTCGGGCTCTTCCCAAGAAGGCACCAGGCACATCATTCTTCATTTTCTCTTTTTAATCTTCAGGGCCTTTGATGTTCAGACTCAAATGCCAAGAGCAACCAGCTAATGTCAACAAGGATGGCTTCACTTGCCGTGTCCCTCCTATGCTGGGCTCTACATATCGGTTTTCCCGTCTGGAAAATAGCATGGCCAGGCGTGTAACTCAGGACACTGCCGGAGGGTGGAATGAATGAGGCTGGCACATAGTGGCATCCAGTCAGTGTCACCAGCTCCTCCCCGAGCTCTTCCCTGCCTCCCATTTAACCTCATTCTTCAGATGTGGCACCTGAAGCTCAGAAAGGCTCCAGGAACCATTCAGCTAGTCAAAGAAGAGCAAGGAAGCAAACCCAGCTCTGCCAAGTCCAACCTCCATGCTCTTGTCACACTGGGTCCTTGCTGGGCTTGAGGGATGACGGGAGGTGCCACTCCTGAGCAGCACTGGCAGGCCGGGTGCAGTCGGACCTCGACTGCTACTTGGCCCTCCTTGGGACCCTCGGTTTGGGCCTTGATTTTAAAGTACCACAGGCTCTGGCACGGTGTCCAACCCCCATGGCTCCCTTGTCCCCTAGACTCTCCACCTCATAGGGCCCCCCGTTTTTACACAGAAGACAGCCCAAGAACCCTTTTATAAGCAAGGCCCAGAACTGAGAGGGACTTATCTGAGTTCACAGAGAAGTCAAGTCAGGGGGAGATTAACACACTGTCACCAGGCACCCACGCTGAGCCCAGCATGGGGAGGGTGGGCACACTGGCATTCCCAGCCTCTACCAGCACCCATGGAAAGGCTACCATAGCCCCATTCCAAAGATGCAAAAATCGAGGCTCAGGGTCCCCCACAAGGACCAGAGTGCCAGGATTTTCCATCCAGGCCTCCTGACCCCCAGACCTGAGGTCCTTACGGCACCACAGAAGCCTGGAGCAGGAACCCAGGCGCTCTGACTCCCAGGTCACATCAAGCACACGTGAGCACACAGACACACAGGCCTTGACATGGGTGAGGGAGGACAGCATGCCAGCCCCCAAAGCAGGCCTGACCCACTGCCTAGAAACAGAGCTCACCAGGTGGCAGTGCAGCCAGGCTAGGACCAGAAGGGAATGATGAAGGACCCTCAGCCAGCACTGGTCCTCAATGGAGCAATTTTACCCCCCACTCAGAGGACATCTGGAAGTACCTGCAGACATTCTTGGAAGACGAGAGTAGTACTGGCATTCAGCGGGTGGAGGCCAGGGATGCCGCTGGGCACAGCTGACAGGCAGAGCCTGTGGGGAACCCAGCCAAAGCTGGGCCTAATGTGGTCCTGGCTGATGCCCACTGGGCCAGCCAAGCTTCCACCCCATGATAGCCAGGGCACCCTCTGCCCAGCCCCGCTGCATTCGACTCAGCCTCCAGGCACCAGGAGACTCCAGCATGGCAGGGCTCAGGCCAGGGGGCTGGGCTGAAGAGCGCACTCCCCTGCCTCAGCCAAACCCACCAGACACACACTCACCCACCCCCCGAGCCAGGGCACCCCAGACCATAATGGTCTTTCCCTAGAGAAACCTCTGTCCCAGATCCGACTGCCGCTTCACCTGGTCTTCACGATGATGCCCCCAGCTCTCCACGTGCTCATTACCACATGACCCCTCACCAGCATGGCTCCTCAACAAGCAGGATGCCATTCTGTGACCAGTCCAGGCCCATATGGGCTCAACACCCATCTGCTGACAGCGCAACGGCAAATACACCATCTGTGGAGCAGACACGACCCACGCCTACATGGACACGGCAGAAAGGACAACGGACAGTGTCCACAGGGTTCTAGGGCCTCCAAGGGCAGAGCTGAGCTGGGGTGTGCGGGCTGCCCTGCAGAGCCCAGCTCTCTGCCCTGGCCCCGGCGGCCAGGCCGTTTCGGCCCTCTGTGTTGTAACTGTGCTAGTCCTCAAGCTGCCCTTGGGGTAGGGGGATGTAGCCCTCCTCCCAGTCAGAAGTCTGCGTGCTCCAACATCATCTCCTCTTCCTCCACTCCCCAACCTCCCCTTCCTCATGAAGTCAGGCCTTGACCTCAGTCCTTCCTCTCTCAGCCCTGCACTCAGGTCAACAGTTTCCCTAAACCAATGTTTGCAAACATGAATGTGCCGTCTGTACTGGCACCTCTTGGGGGCCCTTTTAAAACACAGATTCTGAGTCTGTGGATACAGGGTGTGTGGCAATGCTGAGGAACCAGGAGTGCTGAGGCCACCGGCCCCAGACGGACAACATCCTGAGTAGTTGAGGAGTAGCTGAGGTGCTAGTGAGTCCTCAGACCTGGATGGACTCTGAAGAGTCGATATCCAACGCCACCATACTACCTAGACCACCACTGCCTGGACAATCGCAGCAGCCTCCCCCCGCCCAATCCCACAAGCCCCCAGCCTCCACCCAGCAGCCAACCTCACATACCTGCTATGGCTGCCCCAGCCTTCAGGGCAAAGCCCAAGCTTGTATGGCTTATAGGATCCTGTGCAATCAGGTCCCAAAGGGATCCTCACCCCAACTGCCAAGCTCTAGGCAGACTAAACTTCTCTCAGCTCCTGGGGCGCTCCAGCCAGGCCCCCACCGCCTCGGCTCCACCTCTCCCGGGAGGAGGGAGGGTCTGAGGGCATCCAAGCTCTTACACCTGGGTGGTCCAGCAGAGGTCAGTCAACCTCTGTGAGGAGCCTCAGTTTCCTCCTCCGTTCTACCTGAGGATATGTGGGGCCTCCTCCTCCTCTCTCTTCCCTGCCTAGAGCAGTCCCTTGGGGCAGGGGATTGGAGGACAGACACTGGCAGGTGGCCGCTCTGTGGGTGACTTAAGAATAAGACAGAAGGGGCCGGGCGAGGTGGCTCACGCCTGTAATCCCAGCACTTTGGGAGGCCGAGGTGGGCGGATCACGAGGTCAGGAGATCGAGACCATCCTGGCTAACGAGGTAAAACCCTGTCTCCATGAAATATGTAAAAAATTAGCCGGGCGTGGCAGCGGGCATCTGTAGTCCCAGCTACCTGGGAGGCTGAGGCAGGAGAACTTGCAGTGAGGCGAGATCGTGCCACTGCACTCCAGCCTGGGCAACTGAGCGAGACTCCGCCTCAAAAAAATAAAAAAAGAAGACAGAAGAAAGCAAGAAGCAGAGCTGAATCACTGCCGGTATGGGCTTTTTCAAAAACTCACCTATGTCCATGGCTCAGAGGAGGCTGAGAGGGGACATCCTCCTCAGGCCAGCCTATGACGTCTCCCCCAGACCAGCAAGCAGTGCCAGGCCGCACACCACCCATACAGCTAAGTCACCAAGCGGGTGTCAGCTGGCTGCGGCCCCTGGGAGCCAGGTGAAGCCATCACGTTATCAGTGCATGCCCTGTGCTGGGTGCTAGACACAGACTCCTCATCTCCCCTCACACCAGCCCTACGATCATCTCCCTGGCAGAAGCTTAGGGACACTCAATGACCTTCCAGAGCCACCAGGCTTCCCAGTGAGGCAGCCAGGACCCGAGCCACTGAACCCGCCTGCTCCATGTTCTTCACCACTTGACATATGTATGTCCACACCTGCCAATCAGAGCGTGGGGACAGGACCCACTGCAGGCACAGGGAGAGGCAGCGGGTGCTCCTCCCCCAGCCAGCCCACCACTTCCTCAAGGCTCTCAGCCCAGGCTTCCAGGGGCTCCCCACAGCCACCCACCTGCACTGGCCCTACATGCCCAGAGTCCATGTTTGGAGGACTCCGGGTTCCAAAGAGTCATGCCTTGGCACAGGCTTGCCCGCTTTCTCCACTACCTTCCATCGTCTGTGAACAAGCTCCCTGTGCCCTCAAACATACCTCTCAAGGGTCACCACCCGCGGAAAGCTTTCTGCTGTCTTCCCAGATAGAGAAACTTGCCCTGTTCCTCGAGCAGGGTTCATCTAACCCTTCACCTCCTGTCTTCCCACCAGATGGTGTCCTGGAGTGTGGGAGGAACTCAGTACTCCAGCACCTCACATGGTGTCTGAAACCCAGACCACAGCACCACCACCACAGTAATACCATCCACTGCTGACTGGGGCCTACAATGGGTTATTTGTAGTATTTGTAAATAAATCTAGCAGGCAGTGGAACTTTATACCATTAATAATTACTTCAACTGACACACCAACCACAGAAGTTAAGAAGTGCTTTGTTTATCCTACAGACAGAGAAACAGTCTCAGAGAAGCTCCACAACTTGCTAGACAGGAGCAGAAGCAAGTTTGACCCGGTCCCTCTGATTCCAAAGCCAGCTTCTGGGCCCTGTGGCAGGCAGCTGGAGGGATGGGAAGTAATGAAGCCGCTCCAGGGCACAGTCACAGGCATCTGGTCCTGTCTGGTCTTCGAGGCTGAGCACGGCCCCAGGGACACTGGGAGCAATGCTGTTCATTTAATATCATCAAAGGATAACAGGCATAGATAGGCCTGGGCGCCTTATCAGCACCACCCAAAGCTTTTAAAAGGGTCACTTAGAGTCACAGACTAGGTTTTTTTTTTACATAAATTCAACTTTTATCTTAGATTCAGGGGTACACATGCAGGTTTGTTACAAGTATAATGTGTGACACTGAGGTTTGGAGTTATGAATGATCTCATCACCCAGGTACTGAGCATAGCACCCAATGGGTAGTTTTTCAGCCCTTGCCCCCATCTCCCTTTCTCCCTCTAGTAGTCCCCAGTGTCTACTGGTCCCATGTTTGTGTCCATATGTACCTAAGGTTTAGTTCCCATCTATAAGAACATGCAACATTTGGCTTTCTGTTCCTGCATTAATTTGCTTAGAATAATGGCCTCTAGCTGCATCCATGTTGCTGCAAAGGACGTGGTTGTGTTGTTTTTCATGGCTGAGTAGTATTTCATGGACTATGTTGTGGGGTAATTTGATGAGAGCCTTTGCTTCCCACCTCCTGTAAAATAAACTCAAACTGCATGCCGGGACCTGGAAAGCACTGAGAAACCCGGCCCTGCCTGCTTCCCCACGGACCTGTCCTCCCAGGCCTTGCCCCACCATGTCCTCCAGCCACAGCTCACCAACACACCAAGCTCTGGCTCCCTCCCGAGTCCCTAGGGCCTCTGCACTTGCTATTCCCGCTTCCCCTGCCGGAGATGATACAGCCCCAGCTTCCTGCAGCTGACTCCTTTCTGACCTGTCAGCGGCAGCCACAGCTCTCTCCTTGGGAAAGGCCTTCTCTGACTATGTGAGGACAGTCCCCAGATCCCTTCATATCACTGCTATCACTTCATTTTCATCCCTGTCACTGGTTGACATGTCTGTACCCTCCCCATAGCCCTCAAAGACTAAAATTCCAAATTCCATCTTGGCCACCATGAGGCCACATGCACCACGAGGCCTGGCACAGAGGGAGGTCGACAGATGTCTGTAAACAGCTCTGCGGGGGATGTAGGAGGTGTTCTAGTGAAGAAACACACAAGAAGAACAACAACAGGAAATCCTGGGTCTGGATACAATCTGGAAACGACACATGCACCCAGCAGCACGACGAGGAGAGAGCGCAGGAGCTAGTCCTGGCTGCAGATTCACCACTGGTTTCCCCACTGAAAATCCCAAGGGCTCGCTCAGTTGGAATGTTCTAGAATGTAGGGGCTCGAATGTTCTAGAATGTAAGGGCTCCAACGTTCTAACATCCTCCTCTTCCAGCTGAGAAAAATGAACTTCTTCATGGAGGTTGGGGGTTGCCACACAGATAACACCAGGCCCCAATCCAGGAACAAAACTTCCCACCACCACACAGGACACTGACGCCACTGAGTCCCTTGGTCAGTCACCCACAGAGCCTTCTCTCTGTCAGCAAAGGCCAAGTTCCTGGAGGACCAGGACTAACAATACCTGGTTCGGTAGAGCTGGGCACACAGCGGGCACTCAGAAAAGCTTTCTGAATGACGACAGTTGTTCCTTATGAATCCGACTTCTCCGCCCCTCCCCATGCCCAGCCCAACACCATCTGGGCACCTGCCAGGTACTAATTCGGGAAAGGTCTATGGGCTGCTGGCCAATGCGCAGGCCCAAATCACACACTCCGTGTGCAGACATGTTCCCAGGGCTTGACCCTCCCTGTATCCAGGCCCTTTGCAATGACTTTGCCACCTCTGCCAAGGGGTAAAGTTTATTTTCTTACCCCTTGAACGATAGCTGGCCTTGGGTCTTGTTTTGGCCAACAAACTGTAGAAACGCGAACGGGCCTCCAGAGGCCTTGGAAACATCCACTGTTAGTGTCAGGAACAAGTCCAGCAGCCTGAGGAAAGCCAAGGAGGCCAGGTCATGCCCAGCGCCTTCAGTTAGCCAAAGGCCAAGCCCCAGGGCAGAGACCCCTTACCAGACTGCAAGCTGACTGCACACATACAAGGGATTCCTGGCAAGACCAGAGCTAAGCAGCAGAGCCCACAGAACTGTGGGATGAAAAACTGCTTATTGCTTAAAGCCTGTAGTTTTTAGGATGGTTTGTTATGCAACAACAACTGATAAAAACTTTTACCTACACGTAATGGAATCAGAAAGGGAAGGAAGACATTTATAGTCACAAAGATGTCCAATGCAGCTGTATCTACAACAGCAAGAAAATGGGAAAAATTGGTCGGGCACGGTGACTCACGCCTGTAACCCCAGCACTTTGGAAGGCCAAGGTGGGTGGATCACTTTAGGTCAGGGGTTAGAAAACAGCCTGGCCAACATGATAAAAGTACAAAAATTAGCCAGGCATCGTGGCATGTGCCTGTAATCCCAACCACTCAGAATGCTGAGTCAGAAGAATCACTTGAACCTAGGAGGCAGAGGTTGCAGTGAACCAAGATTGCCGCCAGTACACTCCAGCCTGGGTAACAAGAGCAAAACTCTATCTCAAAAAAAGATAATTAGCCAAGTGTGGGCTGGGCCCAGTGGCTCATGCATATAATCCTAGCACTTTGGGAGGCCAAGGCAGGCAGATCACTTGAGGTCAGAAGTTCAAGACCAGCCTGGCCAACATGGTGAAACCCTGCCTCTACTAAAAATACAAAAATTAATGGCCAGGCGCGGTGGCTCACGCCTGTAACCCCAGCACTTTGGAAGGCCAAGGTGGGTGGATCACTTTAGGTCAGGGGTTAGAAAACAGCCTGGCCAACATGATAAAAGTACAAAAATTAGCCAGGCATCGTGGCATGTGCCTGTAATCCCAACCACTCAGAATGCTGAGTCAGAAGAATCACTTGAACCTAGGAGGCAGAGGTTGCAGTGAACCAAGATTGCCGCCAGTACACTCCAGCCTGGGTAACAAGAGCAAAACTCTATCTCAAAAAAAGATAATTAGCCAAGTGTGGGCTGGGCCCAGTGGCTCATGCATATAATCCTAGCACTTTGGGAGGCCAAGGCAGGCAGATCACTTGAGGTCAGAAGTTCAAGACCAGCCTGGCCAACATGGTGAAACCCTGCCTCTACTAAAAATACAAAAATTAGCTGGGTGTGGTGGTGGGCGCCTGTAACGCCAGCTACTTGGGAGGCTAAGGCATGAGAATTGCTTGAACCCAATTCTCAGGAGGCAGTGGTTGCAGTGCGCTGAGATCACGCCACTGCACTACAGCCTGGGAGACAGCAAGATTCTATCAAAAAAAAAAAAAAAAAAAAATGGCCAGGCGCAGTGGCTCACACCTGTAATCCCAGCACTTTGGGAGGCCAAGGAGGGCAGATCATGAGGTCAGGGGTTCGAGACCAGCCTGGTCAGCTTGGTAAAACCTGGTCTCTACTAAAAATACAAAAATTTAGCCAGGCATGGTGGCACATGCCTGCAGTCCCAGCTACTCAGGAGACTGAGGCAAGAGAATTGCTTGAACTCGGCAGGCGGAGGCTGCAGTGAGCCGAGATTACGCCACTGCACTCCAGCCTGGGCGAGAGGGCAAGACTCCGTCTCAAAAAAAAAAAAAAGAAATTAGCCGAGTGTGGTAGCACATGCCTAAGGTCCCAGTTACTCAGGAGGCTGAAGCAGGAGGCTTGCGTGAGCCCAGGAGCTCAAGGGGGCAGTAAGCTATGATGGCACCGCTGCACTCCTGCCTGGGTAACAGAGCAAGACCCTGTCGCAAAAAAAAATTAAATAAGATTACAGTGCAATAAATCACAAGCATAGACATTCAGTAGATCTATTCTGAAGTAATTTAAAATGATCACTGTCTATTGTACTTTCTTTTTAAGTCCTTAGCTTTTAAAGATCACCCTACAGTTATTTTTTATTTTTTTATTTTTTTTATTTTTTGAGACAGAGTTTTGCTCCATCGCCTAAGCTGGAGTGCAATGGCGTGATCTCAGCTCACTACAACCTCTGCCTCCCGGGTTCAACCAAGTCTCGTGCCTCGGCCTCCCAAATAGCTGGGATTACAGGTGCGCGCCACCATGCCCAGCTAATTTTTGTATTTTTAGTAGAGACGGGGGTTTCATCATGTTGGCCAGGCTGGTCTTGAACTCCTGACCTCAGGTGATCTACCCACCTCAGCCTCCCAAAGTGCTAGGATTACAGGCGTGAGCCACCATGTCTGGCCCCCCACACTACAGTTGCTTTATATGAAATTATATGTTTGAGATTTGCTTTAAAACAATATGGGGTCCAGGCACGGTGGCTCATGCTTAATTGTAATCCCAGCACTTTGGGAGGCCAAGGCAGCCAGACAGCTTGAGCCCAGGAGTTCAAGACCAGCCTGGGCAACATGGCAAAACCCAGTCTCTATAAAATCTACAAATATTAGCTGGGCATGGTAGTGCGTGCCTGTAGTGCCAGCTATTTGGGATGCTGAGGCGGGAGGATCGCCTGAGTCCAGATCAAGGCTGCAGTGAGCCATGACCATGCCACTGCACTCCAGCTTGGGCAACAGAGTGAGACCCTGTCTTGAAAAACAATAGTAATAAAATGGGGAAGGCCTGGCAAGGTGGTTCATCCCTATAATCCCAGCATTTTGGGAGGCTGAAGTGGGAGGATCACTTGAGCGCAGGAGCTCCAGACCAGCCTAGACAACATAGTGAGACCTTATCTTTACAAAAAATACAAAAATTAGCCAGCCTTGTGGTGTGCACCTGTAGTCCCAGCTACTCAGGAGGCTGAGGTGGGAGGATCAATTGAGCCCAGGAGGTTAAGGCTGGAGTGAGTCCAGGATGTAAGTCCAGGAGTAAGCCGTGACTGCACCACGGCACCACCGCACTCCAGCCTGGATGACAGCGCAAGACCTTGTCTCAAATAATAATAATAATAATAATAGTAGGGAAATAAAACAAGAGCAGCTATAAGTTAATAATGGTTAACACTTGGTATTAAGGGGGAGGGAGATGCTTATTTTATTATAAGCATGTTTATGTATATGTATTATTTTCATAATAAAGTATTAAATTTAAAAAGGAACAGTCTAAAGACTATATAAACATGGAACTTGTTGACACTACAACACTGGGTGCAGAAAGAAATCAAAACGCTCCATATACGAGAATTTCAACTCTCTGAGTGTTAGATACAAAAAGGGGAGAGAATATACAGAAAGGAAATGGATGGAGGGTAGAAGGATGATTTGTCTCTTGAAATTTTTATTTCATGATGTTAAATTGTCTTAAGAGAGGACCAGGCCGGGCGCGGTGGCTCCACGCCTGTAATCCCAGAACTTAGGGAGGCCTAGGAGGGTGGATCACAAAGTCAGGAGTTCGAGACCAGCCTGACCAATATGGTAAAACCCCATCTCTAATAAAAATACAAAAATTAGCTGGGCGTCATGGCAGGCACCTGTAGTCCCAACTACTTGGGAGACTGAGGCAGGAGAATTGCTTGAACTCGGAAGGCGGAGGTTGCAGTGAGCCAAGACCACGCCACTGCACTCCAACCTGGGTGACAGAGTGAGACTCCGTCTCAAAAAAAAAAGAGGACCAAAAATTTGGGAAAAACATGACACCCTTTCATTTCCTTCAGCTGGGGCTCAATGTGAATCAAGGGCTGGCTGGTGGGGGGTCCCTCCCAGAAGCATATGGGACTCAGGGAGGGTAGATTTTGCTAGAAGCCACGGGAGGTAGCTGAGGAAATCCAGACTTGGCTGGGCTGTGGAGAGGACCCTCACCAGCCCGCAGCAGGCCCCAGTTCCCTGCCCCAGCTGGCCGCAAGGCAGGGAGAGTACCAGGTGAGAGGGTATCAACCAAAATCAATCCTCCCTAGTGCAAGAGTCCACAGCAGCAGCCCCTCTCTCAGATCAGTTTAGAGATAAGAGATGAGGACCGCCTCTAAAACACATCTTTAGCCAGAAAAAAAGAAAAAAAAAGAAAAAAAGCTTTGAAAAGAACATAAATTGTAATCAGACTAGCCATTATCTGCTAGAAACCACCTCTACCAATTCAGTCTGCATCTCTTCTGATCCCCCAACCCACCCCAAAACGGGGCACTGATACCCCCATTTTCAGATGAGGAAAGGGAGGTCCCCACCTGCCCAAGCTCAGCCACCTGCCCTGGGTGCCAGGCTGGGCTCAGAAGCCTGGAAGAAGACTCGGGCCAGCACACCTGATGGCCTCCTTCCCGAACAGCACCTGTCCTGGGGCCACATGCCGGGGGCTGGTGCAGGAGGTAGGGGGCCTGCACGTGCTGAATGAAGCCCCTCCCAGCCTAGCCCTGGGGTGACAGTGACTTGTGCCGCACAACCTCTGCACTGCCAGGAGGGATGCCATGGGCTAAACGTTTGAGTCCTCACAATATTCAGAGGTTGAAACCCTAATCCCCAATGTGATGATACTAGGAGTTGGGGGCCTCTGGGAAGTAATTAGGGTTAGATGAGGTCACAAAGGTAGAGTACCCAAGGTGCAATTAGTGCTCTTCCAGGAAGAAACCAGAGCATGCTGTCTCTCCTCCCGTCATGTGAGCACAGTGACAGTGCAGCTGTTTGCAAGCCAAGTAGAGAACCCTCACCAGAAGCCAAATCTACTGGCACCTTGGTCTTGGACCTCCAGGCTCTAGACCTGTGAGAAATAAATGTCTGCTGTTTAAACTATCCAGTGTGTGACACTTGTTACAGCAGCCCAAGCTCACCCAGAGAAGGAGAGAGAAAGCACAAGCCGGCAGGCCAAGAACTCCAAGAAATGACTGACAAGGGTTCTTTTTCGATCCTGGGGTTGTATCAGAACAGAAAAGTAAAGTTATATGCGCATATTATCTTCAGAACACTGACGGTTCAAAGTCAGTGTAGGTAAAGAATCATCTACAAGCTTTATTAAATGCAAATAAGTGAAGTGTGGCAGGGCCGTCACGTGTGTGCCTACATGCATCTGTCTTCATACCTGTCTGCTTGTAAACAGTACGTATCTGAGAAAACACACAAAAAGGTGGCAACGTGGCTGCCTCTGGGGACTAAGAGTTGAGTGTGAGGGAGACTCACTTTGCACTATATGCCCTTGATATAATTTGGTTTGGAGATTTTTGTTTGTTTGTTTCAAACATAGGGTTTCACTATGTTGCCTAGGCTGGCCTCGAACTCCTAAGCTCAAGCAATCCTCCCGTCTCAACCTTCCAAGGAGTTGAGACTACAGGCATGCCACACTTAATATGACTTTTGATAATGTACAGTAGTACTTTTTTTTTTTTTTTTTTTTGCGACAGGGCCTCACTCTGTTGTCCAGGCTGGATTACAATGGCATACTAACTGCTCACTGCAGCCTCCCACTGATCCTCCTCCCTCAGCCTCCCATGTAGCTGGGACCAGAGGCACGCATCACCGTACCCTACAAATTTTTTTTAAAGAGACCCAGATCTCAAAACAAAAAAAAAAGAAAAGAAAAGAAAAAGAGACCTGGATCTCACCATGTTGCCCACACTGGTCTTGAACTCCTGGGCTCAAGCAATCCTATTGCCTTGGCCTCCCCAAATGCTGGGATTACAGGCGTGAGCCACCATACCCAGTCAGTAGTGCTTTTTAACAAAAATGTGTTTAGTGCTATTCACAAGTCAGTTATGACCTTCCCCAAGAGACTGCAAGGCGTTTCATGGGTCAACTCACCAACTTCTTGAACTTGGTTTCCGTTTTCACCAGCGGATAAACGGCAGCAACCCCTCCTCACAGTGTAACCTAACAGACCCGACCGAAGTGCTTCCCTGAGGTTTTCATTGTCCAACCTGACAGGTCCACCAGCCCCACCAGCTAAACCAGAAGTAATGGGTCCCAAACTCATTTCCCAGAGCCTCTGAGCTAGGAGCCCTCAAATAGAGACCATGGTGCAGGGTCACACAGCTAAACGGCAGAGCAGGGGTCTGAGCTCTGGTCCCAGCTTCTGCCACCTTGTGCAGCACCAAAAGGCCCATGAAGCTACTTCAGGGCTGCCCATGCGGCCACAACCAAGGCAGGGCAGAGTGGCTTCCCTTCCCGAGCTTCCCTCCAGCACTCCTATGCAGCCACCTCTGAGAATTCTGGAACACCAAGCAGAGGCGCCCGCAGCGGGTAAGCAGGCCCGGGGCAAGGGGCTCTGAGCAGGCCTTGCCCTCACCTGCCCCATTCGTTTCAGAAAGAAACCATGAGAGACCCACACTCTAACCAGGGCCTGTCACCCTGCACTTCTCCCAACCTCCAGCCCAGCCCCTTTGCCCGGGGCCCTCGGAACTGGGGCCTTGAGGTATGGAACATCCTGGGTTTGTGGCCACCAGCCACTCACCATCCATTTCCTCTCCCTTTCCGGGTGGAAACAGTCCAGCATGTCCTCCCCGCAGTTCCCACCAGGCCTGCTCAGCTGTGAGGGGCCAGGGTCTGGCTTAGTATATCGGAGCGGAACGTCCTGGACAGGAGTGGCCCTCCCCCGACCAACACTCCCCTCCAGCTCCGACAACCCCCAGCCACTAGTTCACAGCTGCTCCAGGCTCTCAGAATTCCCAGGATCCAGCAGAAAGACACCTTCTCAACCTTTCCCAAGCAGGACAGGGTCAAACAGCAACAGGCTAATTGTGTTTACAAAACACAAGATTGTTTAGCTCCAGAACACTTCAGTGTCAAAACACCAAGGTTCTGCACAGCGACAGCAGGGCAGGGAAGACATGGTCCTTCTCCCAGAACTCAGGCAGTCTTTCCCAAGGCCCTGAAAAACCCCAGCCCACAAATAGGATATCAGCCCTCCAGTATGCCCACCCACCCAGCCGGCTGCTAGGCGCAGCCAGGACCCTCAGAATCTGCCTGTGTCAGGCTGGCCATGGGAATAAGCCAGACTCAGGTTTAACTGAGTCACAAGGTAGGGTCCAAGAAGCCGCTTCGGGCCACCCAGCCACAGGCCCGAGCAGCCTCCTTTCCAAAGCTTCCCACCAGCACTCCCACCCAGCCGCCTCTGAGAATTCTGGAACCCCAAGCAGAGGCGCCCAGCAGAGGGCAGGCCAGACGGGGGCTCAGACTTGTGGGGCTACCTCCACTCCCTTCTTGGGAACAACGTCCTGGCCCTGGACTCTGTGCACGAACCCTCAGGCCCCGTCCAGGTCTTTGCAAGCCAGTTCCAGAGCTGGAAGCTGAGGGAAAGCAGCCTCCAGCCTCACTCTGGCGAGCCACTGAAGCCCAGAATCAGGGAGCACGTCCACCCCCACCTCAGCTGCCAAACATCCCTCCCCTGCCTCTGGGGAACAGTCCCCCCACAGCATTCTTTTGGGGATCCACCCTGCCCACACTCAGGCCATGTAGAAGGGAATGAGGCACTGCATTCCCCAGCCCCAGCGAGAATGGTTCAGAGACAGGTACGTGGCCCAGCCTGACAAATCAGAGGCCACCAGAGGAATCCCCGTCCCTGGGGACCTGGAGCATGAGGGACGGGGGGCCCTGGGGCCAACCCGACCAGCTCTGAATCCCAGCTCTGCCCCTACCAGCTGTGTGACCCCAGGCAAGTTACTTAGCCCTTCTGTTAGAAACAGGAATGCTAAAACCACCCCCCTCCCAGGGCTCTAATGCGGATCGAATGAGATCACACACCTAAGGAACGCCACAGTGCCTGGCTGAGAATAAGGGTTGAGGGTGAGGACTCGCCTTGTACCACATGCACCTGAGAATGAAGCCAATGTAAAAGAGACCAGGGAAGCAGGGAGCGGGCGGGGGGGAGAGAGACAGACAGACAGACCAGGCCCTATTGGACTGTCGCCTGAGCCCGAGTCTACCTGCACCTGAAGCCAGAATGCCCCAAGGATTTGACTCAGGAACCAATACATCCCCTTTGTTACCGAACCCGCTCAGCACCGAGGCTCATGTCAGAACCCATCCATCCCTGTGACTCTAGGAATCAGCCATACAATCAACTTCCTGCTCAGATCATTAGCTGACGAGACCCCAGTGACTCACTACATCTGTTGGTTGAGAGTGAGAGGACCGGAGCACACAGCAACAGAAACAGAGTTGCAGCCATGTGGCCCAGTCCATGGGTCTCACTGTCCACAGGGTCCCAGCCTGAGGCTCATGCAGAGGCACTCACAGAACTGCCCAAGTCCCAGATGGCTGCGTCAGGGAAGGGGCACCCACCCACTCCCCCACCCTTCCCAGGAGAGCATCCCAAATCTAAAGAATTTCCTGACACATTTCCAGCAAGGCTAGGAGAGTCCTTCAGGGCGCATCAACAAAAGTAACTCATCCTGGCCAGGGATGGGGTCCACCAATGATGGCCCAGAACAGAACACACCCTGCCTCTTCACACTCCTAGAGGTTCCCTGGAGGCCACAGGAGATGTACTTGTGGGCTGCGAAGCTGTCAGCCCAAAGCTCTACATGTGTGACCCTGCAAGGCCGCCACTCTGAGCTGCAAATCCTCATTTGCAAAGGCCTCTTCTGGCTCAAAGGTTTTCAAAAATTACTCCTCTTTTAAGATTGTGACTCTCTGTACCTCACCCCACAGTGGAGGTTTACTCTGATACCACCTGACACAGGTGAATGAGGGGCCACCTTCCTCCATCTTCTTTCCAAAGATAGCCTCTGTCCTGCACAGAAGGGAAGTTTGCATGTGCTGACCCCCTCCTATGCCTAAGCACAAGGCCACCTCTTACTGACAAGGAAATTAAGCCCAGAGAGGAGCCGAAACACACCCACAGTCATCCTCCTAGTAAGGAGCCGAAGCCAGGCACAGTGGTTCACGCCTGTAATCCCAGCACTTTGGGAGGCCAAGCCAGGTGGATCATTTGAGGTCAGGAGTTCGAGACCAGCCTGGCAAATGGGGTGAAACCCCATCTTTACTAAAAATTCAAAAAATTAGCTGGGTGTGGAGGCGCATGCTTGTGATTCTAGCTACTTGGGAGGCTGACGCAGGAGAATCGCTTGAACCCAGGAGGCGGAGGTTGTAGTCAGCTGAGATCATGCCACCGCACAAACTGATGTTTAAAACCCACCCCCAGGGTGATCAGCTATGAAACCCCGGGAAGGTCACTTACCCTCTCCACATACGGCCTCAAAGAGCCACATGTTAGCGCTCAGCACCACGTCAGGCACGAAGCTAGAGCTCCAGAGACAGGAGCCACTGCTGTTTCTGGAGCTAACTGTCCTTATAACACTTAACAATGCAGGGCAGGGTGACTGCAGGCTTATGTGCATTTCTGGAGGAAGATTCCCCTGCCCCTGCCACCGGCTCCACACTACAGGCACCTCTGTCAGCTCCCCCAAAAGAATGAGGCACATTACTCACCAGGAGGGCTCCTCCTGATATGTAGACAAAGGTCAGAAGCTGGGTCCTGGACTGGCCTCTCCATAGCTTCAGGCATCCCCAGAGCAGCTAGAGGATGGGGCAACCAAATCTCCACAAGCACAGGCCACAGCTTGTCTGCGCCCAGGTTAAGTTATAAAAAGGGTGCTTGGGAGCTGATTGTGCAGGAAGCAAAACCTTTCTCCAACACGATCCCAATGCCACTGGACACACTTTCCTGCAGGGAGGCGGCAAAGCCTCTGGAGGCGAGGACATAACTCCTTTTCTTTTCAAGGATCCCGTGATGAATGTTAGGACTTTAAAATCTTAAAGAAAATAGGCTGGGCCAGGTGCGGTGGCTCATACCTGTAATCCCAACACTTTGGGAGGCTGAGGTGGATAGATCACCTGAGGTCAGGAGTTCAAGAACAGCCTGGCCAACATGGTGAAACCCTGTCTCTGCTAAAACTACAAAAATTAGCCGGGCGTGGTGGCACACACCTGTAATTCCAGCTACTTGGAAGGCTAGGGTCCAAGAATCTCTTGCACCAGGGAGGTGGAGGTTGCAGTGAGCTGAGATTACACCACTGCACTCCAACCTGGATGACAGAGACTCACATAAAAGCAAAAGAAAATAGGCTGGCTAGGCACAGTGGCTCAAGCCTATAATCCCAACAATTTGGGAGGCTGAGGCGGGCGATCGATCGAGCTCAGGAGTTAGAGACCAGCCTGGCCAATATAGTGAAACCCTGTCTCTACAACAACAATGGCAAAAAAAGACAGAAAGAAGGCAGGGAGTGGTGGCTCACACCTGTCATCCCAGCACTGTGGGACGCCGAGGAGGGCGGATTATGAGGTCAAGAGATCGAGATCATCCTGGCCAACATGGTGAAACCTCGTCTCTACTAAAAATACAAAAATTATCTGGGCATGGTGGCATGCGCCTGTAGTCCCAGCTACTTGGGAGGCTGAGGCAGAAGAATCACTTGAACCTGGGAAGTAGAGGTTGCAGTGAACCGAAACTGCACCACTGCACTCCAGAGCCTGGCAACAGAGCGAGACTCTGTCTCAAAAAACAAAAACAAAAAAAAAGACCAAAAAAAGCTTTAGTATCAGTCAGGCCAGGTTCCAATCTAAGCTGCCCCACCTGCTAGCCCTATAACTACTTGTTTGGGGCTTTTCTTTGTTGTTCTTTTTTTTTTTTTTTGAGACAGAGTCTTGCTCTATCACCCAGGCTGGAGTGCAGTGGTGTGATCTCGGCTCACAGCCATCTCTGCCTCCTGGGTTCAAGCAATTCTCCTGCCTCAGCCTCCTAGGTAGCTGGGATTACAGGTGTGCATCACCATGCCCAGCTAATTTTTTGTATTTTTAGTAGAGATGGAGTTTCACCATGTTGGCCACGCTGGTCTTGAACTCCTGACCTCAGGTGATCCACCTGCCTCGGCCTCCCAAAGTGCTGAGATTACAGGCATGAGCCACTGTGCCTGACCTGCATGTTCTTTCTGAGTCTTCATTTCCATATCTGTAAGACGGGTGGGGGTGCAGAGCGAAGAGGAAATTTCACCCAGACAGAAGCCAGCAGTCCCACATCACTCTTTTCCTCACAGAGAAACCCATGAGCTGTGTGCAGTAGCACACTTGTAGTCCCAGCTACTCAAGAGGCCAAGGCGGGGAGGATTGCTTGAACATAGGAGTTGGAGACCAGCCTGGGTAACACAGTAAGACCCTGTCTCTTGAAAAAAAAAAAAAAAAGAAAAGAAAGAAAAAGAAAAATAGGGCCAGGCATGGTGGCTCACACCTGTAATCTCAGCACTCTGGGAGGCTGAGGCAGGCAGATCATGAGTTCAAGACCAGTCTGGCTAACATGGTGAAACCCCGTCTCTACCCCGTCTCTACTAAAAATACAAAACTTAGCCAGGCGTAGTGGCAGGCGCCTGTAATCCCAGCTACTCAGGAGGCTGAGGCAGGGGAATCACTTGAACTCGGGAGGCAGAGGTTGCAGGGAGCTGAGATCGCGCCACTGCACTCCAGCCTGGGAGACAGAGCAAGACTCCGTCTCCATCTCAAAAAAAAAATAATAATAACAAGAAACTCACGAGCCCAGGACCCTGAGAGGTGCGTGACCCAGCACACTGTGGGCAAGAGCTGCTCAGTGGCGAGACAACTGCCCTGAAGCTCTCCCTAAGACTGACCCTGGGGCTCCAGGAGACTGTGGTGCTCACTGCTGTATCAATCCCCAGAACCCAGCAGTGCCCAGCATGCAGCAGGCACTCAGTAAGTATGTGGCATGGGAGTGCATAAAGGAATGAATGGGGTGTTTTTTAAAAAGAAGATGTCACGGCCCACCCCAGATTCGTTCCAGGGGAGGGGAGGCCTGGGAACCTGCACCAGGACAAGCACCCCACGGTGGAGACCGGATGTTTCCCCACCTCCGCAGCCTAGCCCTCGACTGTTGGATGGAAACAGGGTGTGAGGCAGAAATGAAAGTGAAACTGCCACAGAAGCGTTTTCTCTGCACCCACCTACCATGCCCTGCCCTGCCCAGGAAGCAGCAAGCTGACCACTGGAGGATCCCCCAGAAAAAGATGGGTGGCAGCTCCCAGCAGAGATGTGTCAGACGCCCCAGGCCCTGCCATGGGCGGGTAGGAGGGCAGGTGAGGTGGCCTCTTGGGTGGAGGGGGAATCCTGTCATTTGGCCCTAGGGCAGGTGCACTACACCCGCTTTACAGTTGGGAGGGCAGAGGCTCAGGGCCAAGTCTCATGCTCCAACTTCACTGCCATCTCCACCATGCACTATCCCTCTGGGCCCAACAACTGCACACAAAGGATGCTCAGGAAAAAAAACCCTTGAGGCCGGGCGTGGTGGCTCACACTTGTAATCCCAGCATTTTGTGAGGCCAAGTTGAGTAGATTACCTGAGGTCAGGAGTTCGAGACTAGCCTGGCATGGTAAAACCTAGCCTGACATGGTGAAACCTCGTCTCCACTAAAAATACAAAAATTTGCTGGGTGTGATGGTGGATGCCTGTAATCCCAGCTACTGGGGAGGCTGAGGGGGAGGCTGCAGTGAACCAAGATCACACCATTGCACTCTGGCCTGGGTGACAATAGTGAAACTCCATCTCAAAAAAAAAAAAAGAAAAGAAAAGAACCCCTTGATTTTCCTGACACTGGATACCACACCAATCGACGGCGGTTGGATGCTGTGCTGAAGACAAAAGCGACCTGGCGGGGTGGAAACAGCATGGTTTCAGGAGTCACCCATCCCTGAGGGTGAATCCAAGCTGTGCCACTCACAGCTGAGTGACCAAGCACCTCGCCTCTCCCTGAGTCTCAGGGTTCTCATCTAGCAAATGAAGACCCCTCACCCGTCCCGGAGGGCAGTTACCCCATCTGCAATAGTGCCTGACCCCCATGGTAGGTTCTCAGGATCCTTGGGGATCTGGCATGAGCCATGAATGTACAAGGGGGCAGAGGGGAAGCAACACAGCCCCGGTAAAGCACAGCAGGCCACCTAAACAAGCCCAGAGTCCCAGTTTCTGGCTTGGGCTCCAAGAGCACCCAGAGTGACCCTAGGCCAATGAGAATGATTGCTAAGGAGTCCATGGGTTTGCAACGTAAACTGCCGAGGAATACGCCACAAGTGTCTGTCTGGCCAGGTCAGTCCCAGGAATGTCTCCTGTGCAAAACTAGCTCCTTTCTATACATTCCGGGCGAACCAGCAGCCATAGGCAAGAAATTTGAAAAGGCTTCTTTTGAGAAGGAATTTCGCAAAAGGTAGCAACAGCAGGGAGAACTGGGCTGGGCTGACGGCCTGGCGCCCCTGCCATGTTTCCCTCCTGCATGAGGGGGCTCCAATGAGGCTTCAGGTGAACGCTGCTAGACTGGAGATTCCCACGGTGAGCTCAGGGTACAGAGACCCAGAAGCCAGCATGGGAACCTCTGGCTCCAGCACACCTCCTGGAGGGGCCCTGCCCCTGGGAAGTCTGAAGACACTGCCTCAGCCTTGGTTAACTCGGTGCTTCCCCACGCCTGACAGTTTTGGGTTATGGTCTAGTGAGGCACTTTATGAAATGACAGTGAGTAGTTTCTTGTAAGAATCATCAGGGTACCTCACAAGGAGCTCCCCAGCCCCTTTCCCAGGGGAATCTCCATCTCACAGGGAAGGTAGACTTCAGTGTACTTCTCCCTACTGCCCCTGGTGTTTTTTTTTTTTTTTTTGGAGACGGAGTCTTGCTCTGTCACCCAGGCTGGAGTGCAGTGGTGTGATCTCGGCTCACAGCCATCTCTGCCTCCTGGGTTCAAGCAATTCTCCTGCCTCAGCCTCCTAGGTAGCTGGGATTACAGGTGTGCATCACCATGCCCAGCTAATTTTTTGTATTTTTAGTAGAGATGGAGTTTCACCATGTTGGCCACGCTGGTCTTGAACTCCTGACCTCAGGTGATCCACCTGCCTCGGCCTCCCAAAGTGCTGAGATTACAGGCATGAGCCACTGTGCCTGACCTGCATGTTCTTTCTGAGTCTTCATTTCCATATCTGTAAGACGGGTGGGGGTGCAGAGCGAAGAGGAAATTTCACCCAGACAGAAGCCAGCAGTCCCACATCACTCTTTTCCTCACAGAGAAACCCATGAGCTG
>NW_012116265.1:400782-409901 GCF_000951035.1 Colobus angolensis palliatus | reverse complement strand
CACACACTTCAGGCGCGGCTTCCCTCTGCTCCCTTGGGCACCTGAGGCCTAACCTGATCCTTGAGAAAGGTCAGCTGACCCACCCACCACCTCTCCACCCACCACCACCCCATCCACCACCACCCTACAACCCAGAGCGGCTCATTTCCTGAACACAAAGGCTGGACTGAACCAGACCGAAGGGGAGCATTTTTGTCTTCCTATCCCTGGCCCCGAGGGCATAACTGCAGCCTCCCTCCGACAGAAGGAAGGTCAAACGGTCAGGAAACAAGGCTCTAGAAGGACACCCTGACACCTCCTTGAACCACCCTGTCTAAAGTGGAAACTGGCCTCAGTTCTGCCCAGAGCTGCCTGCCCTCCAGTCCACATGGAACCCAGGGCTTATGGCAGAGGCAGGCCAGAGTGTGTGGCCTCTACACAGTGGACACCGTCCACCTTGTGAGTCCTTTAGCTCCTGGAGAGCGCTCTAGGCCCCTTTCGCTGAACATCGCCTCCTCAGAGAGGCCTTCTCTGACCACAGAGTGCTAAAGTGGCTACAGTCACTGCGCCATGGTTCTCTCCTGTTTTCAGGTTTCCTGGCTCTACTCACACCTTGCAGATTTCCAGTGCATCTGAGAGCTGGTTTGCCTTCACCTCCTGCAGGTGTATATGCCGGCAAAGACTGGCACCCAGCACAGGCCTGGCCAGGGCAGATGCTCAGGACTTGCCCACGAGCCCCTCCGGAACCTGGGACTTACCACCTAACTCCCTCCCCATCTCCCCCACCCCTGGGGGTTCCTTCCTGACCCAGAGCACTCCAGAGTCACAAGTGGCTTTGGCTGAGCCATAGGGACATGAAAAAGGTTTCCAAAAACCACCAGGAAGTTATTAATCCACTAACATACTTTTTTTTTTTTTCTTTTTTGAGACAGAGTCCAGCTGTGTCGCCCAGGCTGGAGTGCAATGGTGCAATCTTGGCTCACTGCAGTCTCCACCTCCAGAGCTCAAGCAATTCTCCTGCCTCAGCCTCCCAAGTAGCTGGGATAACAAGCACCTGCCACCATGCCCTGCTAATTTTTTTTATTTTTAGTAGAGATGGGTATTCACCATGTTGCCCATGCTGGTCTTGAACTCCTGACCTCAAATGATCTGCCCTCCTCGGCCTCCCAAAGTGCTGGGATTACAGGTATAAGCCATCACACCTGGCCACTAACAGATTCTTTTTGGAGCTCCTATGTGCACTGGTATAGGCACTGGGGTTTCAGCAGTAAATAAAGCTGCCAAAATCTCTACCTTCATGGAACCAGCTACTTAAAAACAAGACAGACTTAAAATAAGCAGGACGATGAGCAAGTCAGAGAGAAAGAACAGGCCCAGTGGTGGGGGCCTAAGTATCAGTGAAGATTCTGATGGCGTGAGAGGAGAACGAAGACATCTCCCTGAAGCTGTCTGGGAGGATCTTTGGCCTGTGGGTCCCGATTTGCCCTCTGGGGCAGCTGAGTCTGCAGGTGGCCTCTGCCACAGGTGTGCCCTGGAACACCATGAGCAATTAACAGGGTGGGGCACCCAGCACTCAAGGGCCTGGAGGGGTAGGGGATGGGGAGGGGGGTCCGGAGTCCGGGGCTCCCTTGTGGGAGTGATTCTCAACACTCCACGGCTCCACGGGATCTCTGACATGAATCTCAGATCCACCCCACTGAACCCTAAAAGCGGTTGTGGGAGCACTCCCCGGGGCTATCCGGAGGATGCACCTACAGAAACCAGCCCATGAGGCTCTGCTGGGGAGATGCAGGCCACAAGGGCAGCTGCTTTCTGAGCAGGCTCGAAGCAGCACAACGAAGTCCCAGAAAGATTCAAACAGCCCCACAGGTATGGCCTGGCCACTCTAACACACACCATGGGCCGCAGCCGGGAGGTAGGGCCTGTTCACAAGGAGGCTTTGGCCAGTGGTGAACAGGGAGCACTCGGTTTGGAGTGAGGCAAGTTCCCCTCCCACATTTCCACTGTGTGACCGTGGGCCAGCTCTCGGGAGTCCCACACCCTCTCCAGAGCAAGGCCACACACACCCAGGCCGGCTCCCCAAGGGCTACCAGAGTGGGAGAGGCTGGGCTGGGCCCAATTCATGCAGGATGGGGAAGGTGTTTAAGACAGTGACTTTGCAAGGGAAAGAAGGAGGTGCACAGCTCCTGAATGCTTTGCTTTCTAAAATGAATGTTACTTTTTAAAAGGGAAGTGCCATAGCATTCTCTCAAAAGTAGCTTTCCAGCTGAATTCAAAATGAGTGGGAACTGAAACCCTATTTACATCCAACTGTTCAGGAACTGTGCTCTTGGGGCACTTGACTAAGTATTTACTGAATGTCCCAAACCTGCTAAACCATGTAGGAGAAATAACCAGTAAAGGCAGGATGGTCCAGTGGTTAGAAACACTGGCGCCCAGCCCACCATGCAGGTGCACCCAGCTCTTCCGGGTGCCTGCAGTCAGCCCCCAACAACCTAAACGCCTCAATCTCACTATCTCACTAAGCAAAATACGAATCCAGAGGACCATCTCACCCACAGATTTGTCCCAGCGCCGAGCGCAGGAAGGTGTGCAACGCAGGCTCTCCCATTCACTGTCACTGGGACTGACATAGTGAAATTTGTGAGCAGTTTCAGAACATGTATGAAGAAGCTGGGCGTAGTGGCTCATGACTGTAATCCCAGCACTTTGGGAGGCTGAGGTGGGCAGATCAATTGAGGCCAAGAGTTCGGACCAACCTGGCCAAGATGGCGAAACCCAGTCTCTACTAAAAATACAAAAATTAGCCGGGCGTGGTGGTGCATGACTGTAGTTCCAGCTACTAGGGAAGCTGAGGCAGCAGAATCACTTGAACCTGGGAGGCGGAGGTTGCAGTAAGCCAAGATCGTGCCACTGCACTCCAGCCTGGGCGACTGAGGGAGACTGTCTCACACACACACACACAAAGTATTAAAAAGTAAAATGCCTGTGCCCTCTGACCCAGCCCTCCTCATCTAGCAATGTACACCCAGGCAAGGGGACAGGGTATTGTCGTGCTGCCCATACCAGCAGAAACCAACACCAGGGGAAGACACATGTTCCATCCTTTTAAGAACTGGACCACACAGCTGTTTTTAAAAAAGGGGCAATAATACAAAACTGTCTCCAAATGAAGCAGTGATGTGGAGTTTCTCCACGACACACAGTCCCATGCAATGAGCAAGAGCACAACAGTAGATACATATGGAGAGACCCACACCTGCATGCGCCCCTGTGTATGCATAAACACCTATAGAGACAGACTGCCCAGGGAACTAGAACGCAGGAACGAGAAGCAAACGGGGCTGACATTTCATTGTATACTCTGAGTCTTCTGAATTTGTTTTGATATGTGAATGTCTTAAATATTCAAAAAGATACAGAAAACAATAAATGATAACTAGTAATAGTAACAAGATTACTAGTGGAGACTTGGCATTTTCAGGAAACCCCCAGAACAAACTCTTCTCAATCTCCAAACTTGAAAATATACAACTAGCACCTCAACATAAATTTCTCAGCTTCCGCATCCATAAAGTAGGTGGGGACAGCACCTCCGCCTCCTGGGGGGCTGTAAGATTCAGGTGGGCCATGTGCTAAAGGAGAACAGAACCCTGCTGTGATGCTGAAAGGCCACCAGGAGAGCCAGGCTCCCCTCCTTAGCTGTGCCCACTGAACAGTTTCAAATCCACAAACCCCACATCCCTGCAAGATGATCAGTTCAGCCATCATGGCCTTCAGGGTGACTTGCAAACCGCCAAAACCAAGAACACTAAATCTACAAAGGCCAAAGGTCCCTGAATAGAGAGGCATCCGTGGGCAGAGACCCACTCGCTCACTCCACAGGGAAGATGACAGCAGCGGCTGCCGCCACTGACAGAGCTCCAGGCACTATCCTGAACCCTTTAGCCAATTCCCTCATTTGACGCTTGCAACCCCAAGCTAAATTATTACCCTCACAGATGAGAAAAGTGAGGCACAGACGGGTAGGGAATGTGTCGAGGGTCACGGGGCACGTGGGCAGTCAGCCACAGAGCCAGGCCTAAAACGGAGGCAGTCCCTTCGATAGACAACCCATGTACACAAGGACGCTTTCTCCCACGTGAAGTTCTGTTTGCTCCCCAGGAGGCTGGTAGAAAGTGTTCATTTGCAAGGCTGGGTTTTGAATACTCCCTATGCACTGCTGCAAAGAAAACCTCAGTCAGCACCTCCTCCCACCTCTGCACCCCAGAAATGGTGGTAAATCCAGACATTAAAACAAATTAAAAAATACCCACCCACAGACCAGCATCACTTAATCCTGGAAAAGATCCTCCTTCCTCCCCCCAGAGAATCTCCCGAAAGAATTCCAGACCAGAATGCTAAGCCATCCCTGCAGAAAAGGGCCTTGGAGATGGCCCTATTTTAAAGGAACAAATGTAGGGCTCAAGGGGAAGGGACAGGCCCAGTGGCATGCTACACTCTCACTGGCACGCCTCCCAAGCCAGTTTACTGTTGACACCAAACTCCCAGCCCCGTGAGAGCAGGGGCGGACCTGGGCTACCTACCGAGGGTGCTCATAAACGTTAGCATTAATGAACTCCTCAGTCCCTTCTAAGGTATTGGGACAAATGGGTCCCTGGTGGGAAACCAAGGTCTGAGATTGCTCTAGAAACACGTTTCTTGCAAGCCGAGTCAGCCCAGCTGGCCTCCAAGTCTCTGGAGGATGAGAAACTCACAGACATTCTTGTGCTTCTGGAGCCTCCTGGAAGCCCCAGCCTAACCTGGGCAAATAAACAAGGAAGCCACATTCTCAGCACAAAGGCCTCAGGAGTGGACGCGAGAAAGCCCTCTAACTGGCTGTGCAGGTCCCGTATACTCCCAGGACCTGTGTTTCCCCATCCCTCCATCCCAATGAGGGATGTCTTCATCCCTCATCCCTCATTCCTCATCCCTCCATCACTCATCCCTCCATCCCTGGGCTGCTGGAAGGATTAAATGAGATGAGGTCCCTGGAAGCACTTCATTAAAAATCAGCAATTATTACAGTAAAGACAGATGAGGTTCACCCAAATTTTATACGGAAAGCTTCACCAAGTCATGTGCCTCTTCCGCCCCCACCTCCTGCAGCGTAGGTTCAGCCACAGAAAGAATGGAACAGAGAGGAAGAGCTGGAGGAGAGGAGGAGGCACAGAAAACACAAGCTGGGGAAACTGGGGCCAGCCAGCATTCCCCAGTAAGGCACTGTAGAGAACTACAAAATTAAAAATTAAATTAATATCACCCAGCATTGCCAACTAACAGCTTTAATTTCTTCACTCCCCCTCTGAAGCCCCTTCTGAGCATCTAGAAAAAGCGGGAGGCCAAGGCAGGTGGACCACCTGAGGTCAGGAGTTCGAGATCAGCCTGGCCAACATGGTAAAACTCCACCTCTACTAAAAATACAAAAATTAGCCAGGCATGGTGGCAGGCGCCTGTAATCCCAGCTACTCAGGAGGCTGAGGCAGGAGAATTGCTTGAACCTGGGAGGTGGAGGTTGCAGTGAGCTGAGATTGCACCACTGCACTCCAGACTGGGTGACAAAGCGAGATTCCGCCTCAAAAAAAAAAAAAAGCCACAAAGAGGGGGTGGTGTGGGAGACCTACAGGGTTGCTCCCAGGCTAGGGAAGGCAGGTGGGAGGGGTACAAGAGAACACAACCAGAGCCGTGTCCACGTAGAAAGGGGAAGAAACAGGATGGCAACAGGAACAAACAGTACCACTGACAAATAAGCAGATTCAAAGGCCCATCTGCTGGCTAGCAGAGCCCCATCCTATCAGAGTGTACATCTGAAAAGGTTGGCCCCTGTCCCTACCTACGGCAGGTGGGACACTTCCCATGAAGTGGCTCTAACCACCCACTGTTGCCATCAACGTGCCCTACCCCCCAAACCCTTACACCAGGACAAGGGTTACACTTGCAGAGGGGCTCAGCCTTATAACGAATGTGTCCTGGGGGCTAAATAGCAGCCACCAGACCCCTGGAAAGATAATGCGGGGCACTGCCTTATTGTCGGAGATGCCCAATAAGAAAGGCAAGTCTCAAGGTAGCCAGGTTGGACCCATTCTAGAAGTTAAAGGAAAAGAGCAAGAGTCCGGAACCTGCCCCCTCTCTTGACGGGTTTCCCCACCTGTAAGACAAAGGGGCTGGATGAGATGATGGCCAACATCTCTTCCTGCTCTGAGATCAGATTTTTACAAAGCCAGACATTCAGCTAAACAACCCACACCGGGCCAGACCACTTGGGTCATTCTTTGCCCAAACATTCAGAGCAGGGCCATTTTCATTTTCTTTTTTTTTCTTTTTTTTTTTTTTGAGATGGAGTCTTGCTCTGTCACACAGGCTGAAGTGCAGTGGCGCGATCTCAACTTACGGCAACCTCCACCTCCCAGGTTCAAGTGATTCTCCTGCCTCAGCCTCCTGAGTAGCTGGGACTACAAGCGCCCACCACCATGCCCAGCTAATTTTTGTATTTTTAGTAGAGACAGGGTTTCACCATGTTAGCCAGATGGTCTCGATCTCCTGACCTCGTGATCCACCCACTTGGCCTCCCAAAGTGCTGGGATTACAGACAGGAGACACTGTACCCGGTCCAGAGCAGGGCCATTTTCAAATACCTTTAGACTTTTTCATTAGGGAATTCATAGACAATTCATCACCGGTCAATACAGAAGCCCTGCGCCCCCAGATTATGAATGTGGAAAACATGATCATGTCATTTGCACTGTCTCTCAGCCACTAAAGTCTCATCGGCCCTCACACCAAACAAAACAACCTCTTGGGGCTCCCTGGTCACTGGCTCAACAGTTGCAGCATTTTGCAGCCAGTATAGAAATGTGGCCACCAGGGGGCACTGCCCTGAAAGTAATAAAGAAGAAACGGAAAAACTCTTTTTGGTGTTTTCCTTCTTAGGCTTAAGTGATAAAATATCTAAAGCTTCCCTAGTGAAAACACAAAGTGAGCTTCCTCGGGTTCTAGAATGAGCCTGATGTCTTCTGCCTTCTTTGAAGCCAATATTTTGGCTAAAGGAAGGGAACTACACTTTGAAGACAATAACCCTTTCAGAAAAATTAATGCTCTACCCCCCAGAATGTTGATACCATAGCCTGCCCTGAACCTCCCACCCCTTTAAAGGAGGAATGTCTACAAGGTCAAGCCAATCTGCAGGTCCAGCACGAGGACCTAGTTGTGAGTCTTGACGAGGAATATTTTGCTAGAGCCTCCTAATTACCAAGTAAAACAAGCCAACCCAATGACAAGCCTCAAGCTTGAGTTGCAGACACAAGATGACACAAATACAGACAGCAGTACAAAGGGTGCGAGGTATTCACTGGGATTTCCCAAGTCTTATATGACTGCAGGGGGAGCTCCGGTGCCTCACATCAGAACTGGACTTTGAGAACATGCCAAAGGGGCTTCTCCAAATTTCTTCAGTGTTTTAGGATGCCCTTCCCACAAGAGAGTGTACCCGCCGTACAATGTTCAAGTACCCTTTTGTAATGTTCCAAGGGTCCTAAGACTCATTTTCAAAGCTCTGGCTTTGAGCTCCTCCTGATTTCTTCATGAATTCTTCATGCATGCCCTATCGATCATGAAGAGGGAACCGGCCTGGGAGAAGGCAGCCAATTACATTCCCAGACCAAGGGATAAAGAACCAGGCACTATCTTATACAAGCTGTGCACCTCTGGCTGCAGGAAGAGCGCCTGCCGGGCTTGCAAGGGGCAAAGGAGCAGCAGGCCCTTGGGACAGGCATCAGGTACACAGAGGTGCTGCCAGGCCCACCTGCGCATGCCAGCTCAGACCAGCCACTCGCCCCAGGAGCACCAGGGGATACAGAAACCCAACTGTTCAATTCTCCAAGATGTGTGGGGCCCCCACAGGGACAAAAATGCAAGTAGAGCCCATTTTCAAAAATCAATCTAACCAGCTGCATCACAAAAGGTTTCCACCTGGAGTTTGCAAAAGGCTTTCGGAGCTGGATTCTCTTAGGCTTGCACTGAGAAAAGGACTTAACTGCTTCTCAGAGGCAAAGCCACAGTTGTGGAGCAAGGGAAGGCCTACCTGACCCAAGACTTATTTATTAAGAACGTAATTTATTAAGAACGTGATCTGTTAAACACCGGAGACTCCGCCAAGGAGCACCAGCATGGTGGGAGCAGGGGCACACAGCCCAGATGGCAAAAGGCCACTCCACACTACGGGCATTTACCCAGCACCTTCTACGCACCAGCCACTCCCTAACTGCGGGACCCCAAGCGAGGTACCCCGCTTCTCTGCCGATCGGTCCACCTTCTCAGACACGTGGCCCAGAATCACCACCCTGGCCAATTTGCAGGGCTGCTGAGAGGCTCTAATGAGACAGCAAATCACCACATACATGCCAAGAATTGCTACTCGCTTCAACTGGGCTTAACCTCATGATATGCAATGACAGCCTCAAGAGCCGAGCACACGCGGGGCACATAGTAGGTGGTCCACAAACGTGGGTGCCCTTTCTTCACGAAAGGGAAGGAGGTGAAAGAAGAAAAACACTCCGGTCCAAAAGTACCCTCAAGCCCCTAGCCCACAGCGTGGATGCCCCGATTTCCCAGGTCCCTCCGCAATCCTCAGCAGCACTCCCACCGCGCCTTGGGCTGCTGGGGGCCTCCCCAGCCGGGTCACTGTGCACCTGAGCGCCCCGGTCCGTGCCACCTCGCCCGCACCAGCCACCGCTTCCCTGGAACGCGGCCGGCGGCCGCCACCGCCACCTGGCTGCTTGGACTCAGTCTCCCCGCGCGTCACTTCTTCCCGTTTGGCTCCGACCTCCCAAAACAACCGCTGAGGCTGCACCGGACTCGGGCCGGGGGTCCCCGGGCACCGGCGCCGCGTCCCTCCTTACCTGCACAGCTCGGCGAAGGCCTGGAAATTGAGCTTCTTGATTTTCTTCTCGCTCAGCCAGTAGCCAACTCTCTTCCCTTTCAGAAAGGTCTGCATCTTCCTCCTCGGGCGGCGAGCCTGGGTCCGGAGGAAATCGCCCACAGGCCGAGTCTGGCGGCCAGCGCGCGCCGCGAGCGACTGGGCACCTCCTCCCGGCGGCGGGGAC
>NW_012116265.1:390813-400057 GCF_000951035.1 Colobus angolensis palliatus | reverse complement strand
CCCGGCGCCTGTTTGTGTCCCCGGGTGCAGGGCGCGGGGCTTCCTGGGGGCGGCCGTGGCCAGGCGGTCTTCGGGGAGGGAGGCGCGGTGTGGGCGTGTTCTGCCTGGCCTTTGGGGGCGACCGAGCCTCTGAGCTTTGGAAGCGTCTCTGTACCCCCAGCAGGGTTCAGCGCCCCCAACGCAATCCATTGCAACTGCGCCCGGACGGAGACCTTCCAGGAATTCGCCCCTTCCCTCGAGGAAGCGGACCCCGGCCCAGGATGGGGCCCCCGGGGAGGGGGTGAACAAACACCTAGGGGCCCTCGTAGGCGTAGGTCGAGACCACAGCTCTCACTCTGGGTCCCCTTCACGAAGTGGGGAAGGGGCGGGGACCGGAGGCGACAGCGACCACAGCGGCCGTCCCCGGAGACCCCTTTCTCATGGGTGCGGGTAAGCGTCGGCGCCTGGGAGTCACTAAACCCCGCCTACCCTGCCCTTCCCTGCGGGGCAGCCAGAGAGCTTTCCTGCCTCAAAGGTCTCTGGGTTTGGGAAGGAGAAATGGACCTCTCTCCCCAGGCCCAGGCAGGAAAAATGGATTCCCGTGGAGGGAAGGCTCAGGAAAGTTTGAGAGGAGACGTTGAAGCTGGCCTTGGAAATCAAGGCGATTTTGATGGAGCTGGGAAGGGGGAAGAGCTTGAATTGAGGCTGGGAGACACGAAAGAGCCAAGTTGCCAGAGGGTGACAAAGACTCCCTTTGACCACACTTGAGTCAGGTTCCTCCGAGACCTCTTTCTGACCAGGCCGCGACCTTGAGCTCTGTCCTTGGCCTTCTTAGTCCAGTTTTAGCAAGAATCCTGCCGTCAGGAATATCCCCATGCTTGGTATGTGGTCACCCTGGCCGGCCTACATTAAGAAACTCCATCTCAAAAAAAAATAAAAGGAGACAAGCTTCTCTCTGTGCTGCCCAGGCTGGAGTGCAGTGGTGCAGTCATAGCTCACTGCAGCCTCGAATTCCCCTGTTTAACTGATCCTCCCACCTCAGCCTCTCGAGCAGCTGGGACTACACTGTGTTGCCCAGGCAGGTCTCGAACTCCTGGGCTCAAGCTGTCCTACCACCTCGGCCTCCCAAAGTGCTGGGATTGCAGGCGTGAGCCACCGCGCCTGGCTTCCTTGCCATCTTTAACGAGAATCTGATTAATTTTTTTCTTTAACAAGATAGAGAAAAAGGATGGGGTGGAGAGTGGAAAAGGCGATGGGTGGGACACAGGACTCCTCCAGGGGGCCAGCTAGGGACGGGTACTGGCAAGGGTACTGGAGTTTCTTAAGCCATGGGAGCCTAGAAGGGAAGTGGTGACAGGTTCCAGGGTCAGCTCTGTGACTTAGAATGCCTGGCTCCTGGGGGGTCATGGAGAGCTGGACAAAGGGAAGATCATGGCAAGGACCCCTAGGGCCGAGGCACAAAATGGATAAAAGAAGGCTAAGGGAGTAAAAACTAAGGGGATGGGGGCGGCAACAATAAACTTGACACTTGAAGTCAACAGTAGGGATTACAGGCATCAACTTTAAATGTCCTGCTGTTCTTAGGAACTGAAAGACCAGTCGAGGCTGGATGGTTCAGGAGGGTTCCTGGAATAACCTCACTCCTTTGGCAAACACATGAGAGCCCAGGGTGTGGCGCGGGAAAATGGACACAAGCCATTGATTAGAAGCACGGGGTGAGGCTAGGTGCGGTGGCTCATGCCTGTAATCACAGCACTTTGGGAGGCCGAGGCGGGCGGATCACCTGAGATCGGGAGTTTGAGGCCAGCCTGAACAACATGGAGAAACTCCATCTCTACTAAAAGTACAAAATTAGGTGGGCACGGTGGTGCATGCCTGTAATCCCAGCTACTCGGGAGGCTGAAGCAGGAGAATCGCCTGGACCAGGGAGGCAGAGGTTGCAGTTAGCTGAGGTCGCGCCATTGCACTCCAGCCTGGGCAACAAGGGCAAAACTCCATCTCAAAAAAAAAAAAAAAGGAAGAAAGAAATGGGGAGTAAGAGCTGAGAGGAAAATGGGAAGAAGATGGCAATCTGTCCCATTTTGCTGCGTGACTGGGGACCCTGTGGCATTGGATCTTGAAGGATGAGTAGGAGTTCAGTGGGGGAGGGAGGCAACATGCCAGGCAAAGGGGAAAACGGGTGCAAAGTTTCAGAGGGTGAAAAGGCAAGAACACCGTAAATAAGGGCACAATAAAATGGAGCTGGGCAGGAGGATGAGACCTGAGTAACGGACCAGGGGAACTTGGGAGAGACCCTGAAGACAGTGTGTGTGTGGTCACCTCTGAACAGCAGCTGGATGAAGTTCTTTTTTTTTTTCTTAATAGTATTTTATTTCACTTTATTTTTTGAGATGGAGTCTCACTCTGTCGCCCAGGCTAGAGTCCAGTGCACCTCCCGGGTTCAAGTGATTCTCCTGCCTCAACCTCCCAAGTAGCTGGGACTATAGGCACGTGTCACCACACCCGGCTAATTTTGTGTGTGTGTGTGTGTGTGTGTGTGTGTGTGTGTGTGTGTGTGTGTATATATATATATTTGTTTTGTTTTGTTTTGTTTTTTGAAATGAAGTCTTGCTCTGTTGCCCAGGCTGGAGTGCAGTATAGCAGTCTCAGCTCACTGCAAGCTCCGCCTCCCGGGTTCAAGCCATTGTACCGCCTCAACCTCCCAAGTTGCTGAGACTACAGGCGCCCGCCACCACGCCTGGCTAATTTTTGGTATTTTTAGTAGCGACGCAGTTTCACCGTGTTAGCCAGGATGGTCACGATCTCCTTATCTCATGATCCTCCCGCCTCGGCCTCCCAAAGTGCTGGGATTACAGGCATGAGCCACCACGCCCAACCTAATTTTTGTATTTTTAGTAGAAACCCCATGGTTTCACCATGTTGGCCAGTCTGGTCTCAAATTCCTGACCTAAAGTGATCTGCCTGCCTCTACCTCCCAAATTGCTGGGATTACAGCCGTAAGCCACCACGCCTGGCCTGGATGAAGTTCTTTTGGTATCTTCATCTGTAAAGTGGGGATAAATGCCCCACCCAGAGCCACTGAAAAGATTTAAAGGGCCAGCAGAGAACTTGCCTGGAGGACAAAGTATATACAAGGGCATGGCCATCCTCAGGCTCACAGGAAGCCCCTTATTTAAGGCCCACCCCAGGGCCCTGCATCCTTCCCCTGATTACAGCCTCCCCCAAACCCTTCTTCCTTCTGGCCTTCTGAGTTGGAGCTAGGTAAGGCTTGTCCTCACTGGGACTTCCAAGGCGACCACAGATGTCCTCTGTCTCCAGCTCTCAGCTGAACCACTCACTTGCTGTGTGACCTTGCAGTCCACTTAGCCTATTGAGGCCTCAGATCCTCTATCCTACCTCATAAGGTAAACCTTGCTCCCTGAAAGGAGTTGAAAATACAGCCAGGTGCGGTGGTGCACACCTGTAGTACCAACTACTTGGGAGGCTGAGATGGGATGATCGCTTGAGCCCAGGAGTTCGAGGCTGTAGTGCACAATTATCACACCTATGAATAGGAATAGCCTCCACACTCCAGCCTGGGCAACACAGTGAGACCTCATGTCTAATAAATAAAAATTTTTAAGGCCAGGAATGGTGGCACACCTGTAGTCCCAGCTACTCAGGAGGCTGCAGCAGGAGGATTGCTTGAGCCCAGGAGTTTCAGGCCATCCTAGGCAATACTACGAGACCACATCTCAAATAAATAAATAAATAAATAAATAAACCTGCAACCCTCATTTGCCTTCTTTAGAGTTAAAAAAAAATACAAAAAAGAGGGGGCTATGGGGCCTTAAATGTGTATTGTTATGGGGGCAGTAGTGGAATGGGGAAAGGGTAAGAGTAGTGATGTCTCCCACTGGAATGGGGAAAACAGTCTTTAGCTTCACAAAGACCTGGCTTGGGGGTCCTACTTCAGCTCTTCTCAGCTTGGGCAAGTGACTTAAGTGCTGTCTCTGAGCTCCAAGTGGGAAGAGTAGTGCTTAAAGGACTGTGGTGGCCAGGTGCCGTGGCTCACAGCACTTTGGGAGGCCAAGGCAGGCAGATCATCTGAGATCAGGAGTTCAAGACCAGCCTGGTCAACATGGTAAAACCCTGTCTCTACTAAAACTACAAAAATTAGCCGGGCATGGTGGCAGGCACCTGTACTCCCAGCTACTCGGGAGGCTGAGGCAGGAGAATTGCTTGAACCCAGGAGGCTGAGCTTGCAGTGAGCTGAGATTGCGCCACTGCACTCCAGCCTGGGGGACAAGAGAGAGACTTTATCTCAAAAAAAAAAAAAAAAAAGGGATTGTGATGAGGACTAGAACAGAGTATGAAACTTGGTTCTTAGCAGGCCGTCAGAAAAGGTGCCTGTTAATGTCTTGTCCAAGGATTTTTCACTTGAGCCCCAGGTAAATCCTGCTACCCAACCCCAGGGCTACAGGAACCCCTGCAGCTGCCAGAAATTATGTACATAGTGGGCAGAGCTTTCAACAAACTCTCAAAGGGCTTGTGAACCACCCCAAAAGTTGAGTCACTGATTACTTCAACTTTCTCTTTTTCCAATAATGAAACGGGCCCGGAGAGAGAAGGGGATTTATTCAAAGTCACAGAGCAAGTAGGTGAGAGTTAGAACCAGGATCCTAGAGCCAAAGGTGTACACACACACGCACACAGAGCTCACCGTTCTTCTGGCGATCAGGAGAAGGAAGGAAGGGGTGGGTTCTAGGACTGGGAACCCTGCCTTGAGGGGAACAAGATCTTCCCGCTGCTCAGCTGGAACCAGGGTCCTCCCCACTCTTCTCTGAAATCCTGGGCCAATCATTCTACGTGTTTATCTTTGTTTTAAGGTCTTGGTCATCCCACAGGAGCTCAAGGACTAGGACAACCGTTCAGAGACGTCCCGCCTTGACTAAGGGAGTGGGCCTTTTTGCCTACCCCACCCCTGCCCAATCAAACAGTGTTTGGATATGGGCTGATTCCAGGAATGGACATGACATTGGGCTAAGCATTTATCTGATTCACTACTTGTCAGTTTCTTTCATTTCCAGGAAACCCATCAACTCTTCCCCACTTGACTGTTCTGAGCCAGAACTATCTAAATCGGATCTGATCAGGCTAGTTACCCTCTCCCTCTACGCCCCCAGCTTAAACCGCTTCCCACTGTACTTGGAATAAAGCCAAACTCCTTGACAAGGCCAAGGCCTCCTAGCTTCATCTCCCTCTCTATTCCCATTCCTCTCTGCCTGTCATGCTGGCCTCTTTTAGTCCCTGTGCTCCCTAGGGCCTTTAGACATGCAATTGCTTTTTCTGGAATGTTCTTCCCTCTCTTTGCTTGTTAGCCCATTCACCAGTTCTCAGCTCAGGGGTCCCTTCCCTGCTGTTTCAGTCATCTAGCTCTCTGTAACTCCAGGGGTGGTGATAATTACATTTGACTTTTCACACTGCTTGAGTGCTTGATTAATATTTGTCACCACCACTAGACTGTAAGCCCCTTGAGGGCAGGGGCTGGGTTATTTTCTGCTCAGCCCTGTATCCCATAGCATACAAGTAGTGCTATAATCCCAGCACTTTGAGAGGCTGAGGTGGGAGGATCACTTGAGCCCAGGAGCTCAAGACCAGCACTGGCAATATAGCAAGACCCATTTCTATTAAAATTTATTTATTTATTTATTTATTTAAGATGTATCATTCTGTCACCCAGGCTGGAGTGCAGTGGTGCAAACTCGGCTCACTGCAGCCTCTGCCTCCCGGGTTCAAGCAATTCTCCTGCCTCAGCCTCCCAAGTTGCATGGGACTACAGGTGTGTACCACCACACCTGGGTAATTTCTATATTTTTAATAGAGATGGGGTTTCATCATGTTAACTAGACTAGTCTGGAACTCCTGGCCTCAAGTGATCTGCCCACCTCTGCCTCCCAAAGTGCTGGGGGATTACAGGCATGAGCCACTGAGCCCAGCCAAAAAAAAAATTTTTTTTTTTTTTTTTTTGAGATGGAGTCTTGGTCTTGTCACCCAGTCTGGAGTGCAATGGCATGATTTCGGTTCACTGCAACCTTCACCTCTCAGGTTCAAGCGATTCTCCTGCCTCAGCCTCCCAAGTAGCTGAGATTACAGGCACCTGCCACCACACCCAGCTAATTTGTTGTATTTTTAGTAGAGATGGGTTTTCACCATATTGGCCAGGATGGTCTCAAACTCCTGACCTCAGGTGATCCTCCCGCCTCGGCCTCCCAAAGTGCTGGAATTACAGGCATGAGCCACCAAGCCCTGCCATTTTTTTTTTTTTTAATTAGCCAGGTGTGCACATGCCTGTAGTCCCCGCAACTCAGTAGGCTGAAGTGAGAGGATTGCTTGAGCCCAGGAGGTTGAGGCTGCAGTGAGCCATGGTTGCAATACTGCACTCCAAGCCTGGGTGACACAGCAAAGCCCTGTCTTTAAAAAAAAAAAAAAAAAACTAGATGATGCTAAGAATCTGGGTTCTCTCTGGATTCTAAATGAAGCCAAGCTGCCTCTAAGAGCCCTCTGCATGCAAGAGTGCTCAGGAAATATCGACTGAATGCAGGCTAGGTAAGTTCCTCTAGATGGTCCCAGACCTCTCAGGTGAGAGGGACAATGATTGACACGGAAGTTAAATTTGCTAGTGCAAGACACAGTGGCTGGGCGTGGTGGCTCATGCCTATAATCCCAGCACTTTGGGAGGCCAACACGGGCAGATCAATTGAGGTCAGGAGTTTGAGACCAGCCTGGCCAACATGGCGAAAACTGTCTCTACGAATAATACAAAAACTTGGCTGGGCACGGTGGCTCACTTGTAATCCCAGCACGTTGAAAGGCCAAGGAGGGCAGATCACCTGAGGTCAGGAGGCCTTGGCCTCCCAACGTCCTGGGATTATAGGCGTCAGCCACTGCACCTGGCCGTGATTGTGTATTATCTGTGATTTATTAACTGTGTGACTGTGGCAAGCTAGTAAACCTGTCCAAACCTTAGTCTTATCATTTATTAAATAGCAGTGATCATCAGACCTAGTTCATAAGATTGTTAAAAAGTTTAAATGAAAAACAAATTTTAATAAAATGTTTAAAAAGAAAAGGCTGGGTGCAGTGGTTCACACCTATAATCCCAACAATTTGAGAGTCTGAGGTGGGAGGATTGCTTGAGGCCAGGAGTTCAAGACCAGTCTAGGCAACAGAGTAAAAACCCTGTCAAGAAAGAAAGAGAGAGAGAGAGAAAGGGAGAGGGAGTGGGGCAAGGGAACCTACCTCAGCCTCCTGAGTAACTGGGATTACAGGTGTGCACCACCACGCCCGGCTAATTTTGTGTGTTTAGTAGAGACAGGGTTTCACCATGTGGGCCAGACTGGTCTTGAACTCTTGACCTCAAGAGATCCACCCACTTCAGCCTCTTAAAGTGCAGGGATTACAGGTGTGAGCCACCATGCCTGGCCGACAAGGTCTTATTTTGTTGCCCAGTTTGGTCTCAAACTTGTGGCTTCAAGTGATCCTCCTGTCTCAGACTCCCAAAGTGCTGGGATGACAGATATGAGCCACCATGCCTGGCCCTGCATCTTTTTTTATATACTTTATTTATTTGTTTATTTGTTTTATTTTGGAGATGGAGTCTCGCTCTGTCACCCTTGCTGGAGTGCAGTGGCACAATCTCAGCTCACTGCAATTTCCACCTCCCAGGTTCAAACGATTCTCCTGCCTCAGACTGTGGAGTAGCTGGGATTACAGGTGCATGCCACCATGCCCAGCTAATTTTCATATTTTAATAGAGATGGGGTTTCACCAGATCGCCCAGGCTGGTCTCGAACTCCTGACCTCAGGTGATCCATCTGCCTCAGCCTCCCAAAGTGCTGAGATTACAGGCATGAGCCACCATGCCCAGACTATTTTATTTTATTTTATTTTATTTTTGAAACTGAGTTGCGCTCTGCTGCCCAGGCTGGAGTGCAGTGGCGTGATCTTGGCTCACTGCAACCTCCACCTCCCAGATTCAAGTGATTCCCCTTCCTCAGCCCCCCCCAAGTAGCTGGGATTACAGGTGCTCACCACCACGCCTGGCTAATTGTTGTATTTTTAGTAGAGACGGTGTTTCTCCATGTTGAGCAGGCTGGTCTCGAATCCCTGACCTCAGGTGATCTGCCGCCTCAGCCTCCCAAAGTGCTAGGATTACAGGCATGAGCCACTGCACCTGGCCACATTTTAATTTTTTTTAATTAATTTTACTTTAAGTAATACAGACAGGTCTCATTATGTTGCCCAGGCTGGTCTTGAACCTCTGGGCTCAAGTGATCCTCCCGCCTCGGCCTCCAAAAGTGCTGAGATTATAGGAAGGAACCACCACACCCAGCCTACATTTTTATTTTTATTTACTTAGTATTATTATTATCATTAGAGATGGGGTCTGCTATTTTGCCCAGGCTGTTCTAAAACTCCTGAGCTCAAGTGATCCTTTCACCTCAGTGTCCCAAGTAGCTGGGACCACAAGTATACACCACCATGCCTGGCCAGGTGATGTAATGTGGTGTGTATGGTAACTGGTAACCGTGTAGCATAATGCAGTGTGTATGCCGTGTGTTTTTAACTTGCTATATTAGTTTGTTTTCACACTGCTGATAAAGACATAACCAAAACTGGGAACAAAAAGAGGTTTAATTGGACTTACAGTTCCACATGGCTGGGGAGGCCTCAGAATCATGGCAGGAGGGAAAAGGCACTTCTTACATAGTGGCAGCAAGAGAAAAATGAGGAAGAAGCAAAAGTGGAAACCCCTGATAAACCCATCAGATGTTGTGAGACTTATTCACTATCACGAGAATATCACAGGAAAGAATTGCCCCCCATGATTCAATTATCTCCCCCTGGGTCCCTCCCACAACATGTGGGAATTCTGGGAGATACAATTCAAGTTGAGATTTGGGTGGGGACACCACCAAACCATATCACTTGGTTTAAAAACCCAAGTGTAGGGGCTGGGCTCAGTGGCTCACGACCAGCACTTTGGGAGGTCAAGGCAGGCGGATCATCTGAGGGCGGGAGTTTGAGACCAGCCTGACCAACATGGAGAAACCCCATCTCCACTCAAAATTAGCCAGGTGTGGTGGTGCATGTCTGTAATCTCAGCTACTCGGGAGGCGGAGGCAGGAGAATTGCTTGAACCCCGGAGGCAGAGATTGCGGTGAGCCAGGATCACACCATTGCATTCCAGCCTGGGCAACAAGAGCAAAGCTCTGTCTCAAAA
>NW_012116265.1:387158-389308 GCF_000951035.1 Colobus angolensis palliatus | reverse complement strand
ATGTTAGCCAGGATGGTCACGATCTCCTTATCTCATGATCTGCCCACCTCAGCCTCCCAGAGTGCTGGGATTACAGGCATGAGCCACCACACTCGGCTGCCAGGCACTTTTAAAGGACCAGATGTCTCATGAAATCAGAGTGAGAACTCATTTCTCTGGTTCTTTAAAAGTGGATAGCCTTAGCCATTCATGAGGGTTCCATCCCCATGATCCAAACACCTCCCACCAGCCCTCACCTCCAACAGTGGGGATTACATTTCAACATGAGATTTGGGCAGGTACAAATATCCAAACTATGTCACTGCTATTCTGACTTTTATCACACAGATGAGTTTTGCCTGTTTCCATAATTCATACAGACAGAATCTTACAATATGAACTCTTTCAGTCAGCCTTATCTATGAGATACATCCACATTGTTGTGTGTATCACATTTGGTCCCCATTGTTGACTGATTTATCTGAATGAATCTGCCACGGTTTTATTGTTCATTCCCTTGCCGTTAGACCTCCTAATGGTTTTAATGCCAACTGATACTCTTACCTAAATCCATTATTTCCTCGGAGGTGACAAAACTGATCAGACACTGAAGTCAGCTGTCATTCCTGAAAAAGTGGGATAGGAGAGATTTAAACTGACTTTGCAGGTCTGGTGGAAGGGAAGTGATTCTGTTCAAGAGGTGCTCATTTAGTGTATACACAGCTACCCTGAATCTGGTTTTCAAAGAACTCTTAAATACCTGGCTTCATGGCTTTCTATAGCCATCCTGCAGAGAGGGGCATGCTTTCTCCATCTCCTGGAATGAGGGTCCTGACGGGTGAAGTGTCCCCTGGAAGTCACAGAGCAATGGCAGGGCGGGACTTTCCCCCTCATATTGGGCTTTTCCCACCATTCTTCTTACTGTGAGGTCAAGGAAAGGAGTCTTCTCAAGACTTCCAGAGGAAAGAAGGAAGGAAATACTCAGAGAGCACGGTGGTACCCTGGAGTTTTGAAATCCTGCTGGCTGTAGCAACATGCCCTTTGTACAGACTGATAAATGGAGGCAGGCAGAGAAAGCCAGCAGCAGCCGGCCCTGCCTGCTGCCTGGGCAAGGCCAAGCCCCAAGATCACAGCCTCCCTGGGCAATGCTGGCTCTCTGCTCACACCATTGTTTCATGCCCAAAGTCAAAGTGGTGAAAAAGCAGTGGCCAGGCCCGTGCGTGGGGTTTGTCTCCATGACACCTGCCTTCTATGACAGCTGTTCTCCTACCAAGGCCTGGGAAATGTTCCTCTCAAAGCCATTAGCTCCTTCCATGCCAGACATTTAGTGACATTCCTTTAGTCCTCTGTGGCACTTAGAAAACATAGCTATTGAGTAACTATATTAAGAAATGCCATCTACAGCCCACCCTTGGCCAGCCCCAGAAGCCCAGTGACGTCCACCCTCCAGGGTCATGGGGAAGGAGGCCCCTGCTGGCCTCTTGGGTCCTAAATTGCTTTTCCTGGCACAGTCTCACTCTCTGGGCTCTGCTAGACAGACTACTGCAATGGGACCTCATTTTACAAGAACCCTAGATTTAAAAAAAAAAAAAAAAAACACCAAAAGTTCACAGCACACGTGTGTCAGTAGTCAGTGCTTCCCCAGCCCCTCCTGGGTCTAAAACAGGATTCCATCTACAGTCCTGCATCTCAAACACTGCTTTCAAACTCCTGTCAATCACAGAAAGGGAAGCATCACACCCACAACCAAGAATTGCATTTCTCCAACTTCAGTGAGCATGTGAATCTCCTGGGATTTTTTAAAATTTGTATTTATTTATTTATTTTTTGAGATAGGGTCTTGCTCTATCACCCAGGCTGAAGTGCAGTGGCATGATCATAGCTCACTGCAGCCCCAACCTCCTGGCTTCAGGTGATCCTCCTGCCTCAGCCTCCCAAGCAGCTGGGACCACACCCGGCTTTTTAAATTATTTTTTTGTACAGACGGGGTCCACTATGTTGCCCAGGCTTGCCTTGAACTTGTGGGCTCAAGCAATCCTCCTGCCTCTGCCTCCCAAAGTGCTGAGATTACAGGTGTGAGCCACCGTGCCCGGCCAGGGAATCTTGTTAACATGAATATTCTGATTCGGTGGGTCTGGGGCGGGGCCTGAGATTCTGCATGTCTAGCAGGT
>NW_012116265.1:379225-381728 GCF_000951035.1 Colobus angolensis palliatus | reverse complement strand
AGATGGAGTCTTGCTCTGTCGCCCATGCTGGAGAATAATGGTGCAATCTCAGCTCACTGCAACCTCCACCTCCCGGGTTCAAGCAATTATCCTGCCTCAGCCTCCAGAGTAGCTGGGATTACAGGCACTTGCCACCACACCCAGCTAATTTTTTTGTTTGTATTTTTAGTAGAGATGTGGTTCCACCATGTTGATCAGGCTAGTCTTGAACTCCTGCTGAGGCAGGAGAATCGCTTGAACCTGGGGGACGGAGGTTGCAGTGAGCCGAGATGGCACCACTGCACTCCAGCCTGGGCCACAGAGTGAGACTCTGTCTCAAAAATAAAATAAAATACAAAAATTAGCTGGGCGTGGTGGCGTGCACCTGTAATCCCAGTTACTCGGGAGGCTAAGGTAGGACAATCGCTTGAGGCTGGGAGGCAGAGGTTATAGTGAGCCAAGATCATGCCACTGCACTCCAGCCCGGGCAACAGAGCAAGACAGTGTCCCGAAAGAAGATAATAGTTCATGAGAAGTGAAAATTATAGGAAATTCAGATTTCAGCATCCATGAATCAAGTTGTGTTGGAACACAGCCACACCTATTCCTTTAAATCTTGCCTGTGGCTCCTTTCCTGCAGCAAAGACAGAGCTGAATAGGTGCGACAGAGACTGTACGGCCTGTAAAGCCTAAAATACTTACCTCTGGCCCTTGCCAGAAAAGGTTTGCTGAACCCTGCTCGAAATGGTCTCACTGTTTATAAATTCTCCACTTTTCTTTTTTTTACACTCAAATGAGTACTCTTCTTACCCCAACGCTCTGCTAAATTTGAACATGTATGTAGTTGCTTTTGTAGGGCCAGCTAACATAAACCAATCGGTTGCTTTGCCAAGACTTTTTTTTTTTAAGGATAGTTTTGTTTTGTTTGATACAAAGTCTCACTCTGTTTTCCAGACTGCAGTGCAGTGGCACGATCTCAGCTCACTGCAACCTCCGCCTCCTGGGTTCAAGTAATTCTCCCGGCTCAGCCTCCCGAGTAGCTGGGATTATAATTACAGGCATGCACCACCACGCCTGGTTAAGCTCATCCGAGATTTCTTGTACTGGTAGACGGATTCAAATCCATGGATGCAAACCTATGGAGCATTCGGGTGTGTGAAGTCATAAAGACATTTACAACAGAGGGAGGTCGCAGAGGCTTAGTTTTCTCACACATGTAACAACTGCTAGTTTTCCTTCCTGGAGTCTGGGCCATGCTTGAAAAAGGCAAACTAAGAAAATCAAAATGACAAACTGAAGACAGTGAGGTAACACCACCCCCAAGTTATTCCATGCGTCTGTAGCATAGATTAAGCATTTATTTAGCAAACATCTGTTGAGGCCAATTACACACTCTGCAGTCAGAGAGGAAAGAGGCAGTTAGGTGTGTGGGTTCACACCTGAAGTCTCAGCTACTTGAGAGGCTGAGGCAGGAGGATCGCTTGAGCCCAGGAGTTCTAGGCCACAGAGAGCTGTGATCATGCCACCACGCTCTAGCTTGGAAGACAGAGCAGGAGTGTCTGTTTAAAGAAAAAAAAAAAAAAAAAAGATGTGTTAATTTTTTTTTTTTTTTTAAAGACACAGTCTCACTCTGACCCCCCCAGGCTGGAGTGCAGTGGTGTGATCTCAGCTCACCACAACTTCTGCCTCCTGGGTTCAAGCGATTCTCCTGCCCCAACCTCGCAAGTAGCTGGGATTACACGGGCGCACCACCACCATCTGGCTAATTTTTGTTATTTTTAGTAGAGACGGGGTTTTCCATGTTGGCCAGGCTGGTCTTGAACTCCTGATCTCAAATGATCCACCCATCTCGGCCTCCCAAAGTGCTGGGATTACAGGTGTAAACCACTGCGCCTGGCCATGTTTTAATTTTTTAATATAATTAAAGAGAAGAGGCACTGGGTTTGGCCCCAAGAAGCTCACGGACTAGTGGAAAAATCAGATAAGTGTGTCTACAGCCATATGGGACCATGAGGAGAAGGCATCCTGGAAGACATCCTGGGGAGGTGAGTTTAGAACAGCGAATGAGCATCAGCAGGTGTTACGTAAAGGTGCTGGCCAGGCATGATGGCTCATGCCTGTAATCCCAGCACTTTGGGAGGGCAAGGCAGGAGGATCACTTGAGCCTAGGAATTCAAGACCAGCCTGGTCAATCAACATAGTGAGACCCATCTCTAAACAAAATTTTAGAATTAAAAAATAGACCAGGCATGGTGGTTCACTCCTGTAATCCCAGCACTTTGGGAGGCTGAAGCTGGTGGATCGCTTGAGTCTGAGAGTTGGAGACCAGCCTGGGCAACATAGTGAAACCCATATCTACGAAAAACACAAAAATTAGCCAGGTGTGGTAGCCTGTGGTCAGGCTACTTGGGAGGCTGAGGTGGGAGGATCGCTTGAGCCCGGGAGGCCAAGGTTGCAGTGAGCCAAGATTGCGCCACTGCGCTCTAGCCCAGGTGACAGAGTGCGACCCTGTCTCAAAAAAAAA
>NW_012116265.1:374227-377974 GCF_000951035.1 Colobus angolensis palliatus | reverse complement strand
ATGGTCTCGATCTCCTGACCTCGTGATCCGCCCGTCTCGGCCTCCCAAAGTGCTGGGATTACAGGCTTGAGCCACCGCGCCCGGCCCATAATCATTAGTTTTAATGACTGTTTCATATTCTGCCTAGTGGTTATTTAAGCCATCAACTTACTTCACTAGTTCCCTGATATTAAGCACCTGAGTTATGAATGACTTTATCCCTAAAGCTTGCTTGTGAGTATGTACTTGGAAACTGTTAATCATAGGTGAATAATGGGTCAAACTCCTTCAGTAACGAGAAGTCAAAGGTATCTCCTAAAGGCTGAAACTGATTTTAACTTCTGCTGTAGCTTTTAAAATGGTGACACCCATTCAGCAGCAGCTATTTCAGCTTTGATTGTCTTTAGTGCAAAAGGGACTGCATTTTCATATGTAACCAAAGCCCAGAATTATAAGCACCAAGTCCCCCTATGACAGGTACTCCCTTTAAAGACTCCCGTCAGCCTGGCCTGGGTTGTTTACCATATTTATCTATGTATTTATTTTTGAGACAGGGTCTCACTCAGTAGCCCCGGCTGGAGTGCAGTGGCGTGATCTCGGCTCACTTCAACCTCCGCCTCCCAGGTTCAACCAATTCTTCTGCCTCAGCCTTCCAAGTGACTGGGATTACAGGTGTGCTCCACCATGCCCAGGTAATTTGGCATTTTCGGTAGAGATGGGGTTTTGCCATGTTGGCCAGGCTGGTCTCAAACTCCTGACCTCAAGTGGTCCTCCCACCTCAGCCTCCCAAAGTGATGGGATTACAGATGTAGGCCACCACGTCTGGCCTGTTTACCATATTTATATGCAACCCAGAAGGTTGCAAATAAAAATACAAGAGGCCTGGTTAAATTCGAATCTCTGATAAACAATGAATTATTATTATTATTATTATTTTTAAAGATGGGGTCTCCCTCTGTCACCCAGACTGGAGTGCAGTGATGCCATCATAGCTCACTTCAGCCTCATCTGACTAATTTTTGTATTTTTTGTAGAGACAGGGTCTTATTTTGCTGCTCAGACTCGTCTGGAACTCCTGACCTCAAGAGATCCCTGTGCCACAGTCTCCCACAGTGCTGGGATTAGAGGTATGATCCACCATGCCAGCCAACAATGAATAATTTTTATAGTATGTTCTAAATGGGCTGTGGGATATACTTTTTACAATTATTATTTTTATTATTATTTTTTTTTTTTAGCAATGTCACTCAGGCTGGAGTGCAGTAGTGTGGTCATCACTGCCGCCCCAGCCATCCAGGCTCAAATGATTCTCCCACCTCAGCCTCCTGTGGCTGAGACCACAGGCAGGCACCACCACGCTCTGCTAACTTTTTAAATTTTTTGTAGAGACGAGGTGTCGCCATGTTGCCCGGGCTGGTCTCAAACTCTTGGGCTCAAACGTTCCTCCCACCTCAGCCTCCCAAACTACTGGGATTACAGGTGTGCACCACCACGCCTAGCCTATTTTTAAAAAATATTCACTTTTTATGGGAGATTACAGTTTAACTGGGCCTTCTGTATTTTATCTGGCAACCCCAGCCCTGAAGAGCACTGTCCAACTTTGAAGCCACCTCAATGTGAATGTGACTTTTATCTGCACCTGTAGTCTGTTTCTTCTTCTCTTCTTCTGGGAGCGGGACTATCCATGTTGATTGGGTGCCAAGGGTACCAACCCGATGCCATATTAGGAAAGCCGGGCATGGCCTCCAGGAGCTGGTCTGTTTATTTTGTTGGGTAAAGATTTTGCCTGCTTACATTAGCGGGTAAAGGTTTGTTTTCTTTTGAGAGAGCCAGAAATATCCAGGCAGGCCTGGTCCCAGCAGGGTTGGTGGAATAGATCACAGCAGCTTCCTCCATGTTGTGCCTAGGAAAGCCCCTGAAGGATTTTGAAGGTCTAGTGGGAAGAGGAAGGAAAGGCATCTTGGTCTTTTGTGTGTGTGTGTGTATGTGGAGGGGGCATAGGTTATATGCAAATAGCATCTTCATGTTGGAAAGCCTGGCTTGAAGCTTCTGGACAACTTTCCTGACATGCCTCTGCTCACCCAGCATTCTCCTCCACCATGGCCCCTCATTCTGTATTAATACCCCTGGATTACAGCAAGTTCTTCCTCCCTTTGTGCCTAGCTTCCGATTCCCTCAGGGTGGCATCAAATCTTTTCATCTTCTAACCTAAGATGGAGGCCGCCCTGAGGAGTGTGAACATTGACCTTCATCCCTGTCTCTGGCTGTTGTTCAGGAGTGCCGGTCATGTCAGGACACCTGGAAAACCGGCGAACTCTCCTCCCTCAGAAGGTCCTTCTCACCCACCCACTGGTCCTCTCTCTCCAGGCCGGAACAGCCCCCTGTCCCTCCAGTGGAAGCCCCTCCCCCCGTGTGGATGTTGTCCTCAGGGCCTTCTCCAGGCCATCCTGGGTACAGCTGGCCCCCTGGCTGGCTCAGAGTAGAGCTGAATTCCGTAGACAGCAGTCCATGCAGCCTTGGGTCCAGTTTGTCTTTTTGGCTGTTTCTTCCTTTTTTTCTTTTTTCTTTTTTTGAGACAGAGTCTTGCTCTGTCACCCAGGCTAGAGTGTAGTGGCATGATCTCAGCTCACTACAACCTCCACCTCCTGGGTTCAAGAGATCCTCCCACCTCGGCCTCCCGAGTAGCTGGGATTACAGGCATGCACCACCGTGCACCATTAATTTTTTTATTTTTGGTAGAGATGGGGTTTCACCATGTTGGCCAGGCTGGTGTCAAACTCCTGACCTCAGGTGATCCGCCCACCTTGGCCTCCCAAAGTGCTGGAATTACAGGCATGAGCCACCATTCCTGGCCTTGGCTGGTTCTTCCTTACTCACTTGGTCGATGAGGAAACTAGGAAGCTGAGGTTAAGGGGCCGCCCAAAGTCACACAGCCAGCCAGTGGCAGACTTAATACCTTGAACCCAGGTCTTCTGGCTCCTAGACAGATTTCTCTCGACTGTAACACACTGATCTGCCCGAATTGTATCCAGAGGGGTGTATAGCCTGGTGACTCTGTGCGTGGACAGCAAGGGCCTGGTATTCAAAACCCAGGCCTTGAGCTCAGTGGGTGTGACATTGAGAAAATTGCCCAGCCTCTCTACTGAGCCTCAGTTTCCTCATTGTCAAGTGAGGTTAATGACAGTGCCTAACCAAAGGGAGTTCCTGGAGGATGGAATGAGAGGACTGCAGCACTGGTGCAGCACCTGGCTGGCAGGAACCATTGTCAGTGTAAAATCGAATTCAAATACAATGTGAGCCCAGGCACGGTGGCGCACACCTGTACTCTCAGCACTTTGGGAGGTTAAGGCAGGCAGATCACTTGAGGTCAGGAGTTCGAGACCAGCCTCATCAACATGGTGAACACCCTGTCTCTACTAAAAATACAAAAATTAGCCAGGCATGGTGGTGCACACCTGTAATCTCAGGTACTTGAGAAGCTGAGGAAGGAGAATTGCTTGAACCCGGGAGGTGGAGGTTGCAGTGAACCGAGATCATGGTGGGACAACAGAATGAGACTCCATCTCAAAACACAAAAAAACGAAAAAACACGATGTCAGCAAAGAAAGGGATTCAAAAATCTCTATGTTGTCCAAAATCAGGAGTTGGATTTAAAAGCGACTGAAGATAGGTCACTTTGAGTAATTTCAGCTACTCAGGAGGCTGAGGCAGGAGAATCACTGGAACCCAGGAGGCAGAGGTTGCAGTGAGCCGAGATCACACCATTGC
>NW_012116265.1:371811-373822 GCF_000951035.1 Colobus angolensis palliatus | reverse complement strand
TATATGCGCTTTTGCAGCTCCCCGCCCCTGAGCCAGCTGCCCAGCCTCCTTTGCGGTGCCCGGCATGGGGAATGTCCCGGGTGGAGCTGGCGGAGTTGCAAGCTTTGCTCCACCTGACACAGCCATGTGTGCTGGGCCTGGCTCGCGGCCAGCCAAGATGGCCGAACAGTTGGACGAGGCCGTGAAGTACTACACCCTAGAGGAGATTCAGAAGCACAACGACAGCAAGAGCACCTGGCAGATTCTGCACCACAAGTGTACGATTTGACCAAATTTCTGGAAGAGCATCCTAGTGGGGAAGAAGTCTTAAGGGAACAAGCTGGAGGTGACGCTACTGAGAACTTTGAGGATGTCGGGCATCTTGGAGATGAGGGGGAATTGTCCAAAACATATATCATTGAGGAGCCCCATCCAGACGACAGCCCAAAGTTAAACAAGCTTCGAAAACTCTCATCACTGCTGTTGATTCTAGTTCCAGTTGGTGGACCAACTGCATGAGCCTTGCCATGTCAGCAGTGGCTATCGGCTTGATGTATCACCTGTACATGGCGGAAGGCTGAACCTCCTCAGAAGCCAGTGCAGGAAAATCCTGCTTTAGACACAGGAGAAAAGAAGCCAACACTAATTGCTTCAACTGACAGAGCCTTCTCTTGAAAAAAAATAATTTTAATATATCTCTTTTTCTTTCTTCCAACATTAGAAACAAAACAAAAAGAACTATCATTTCCGCTCTCGAATTTTTCGAGTGTGCCTTTTATTCATCTACTTTATTTTGATGTTTCTTTACTATGTAATTTACTTATTGTAAGCATGATCTTTTAAAAATATATCTGGCTTTTAAAATACAAAAATATAGGCTGGGCGCAGTGTCTCACGCCTGTAATCCCAGCACTTTGGGAGGCCGAGGCAGGTGGATCAGGAGTTTGAGACCAACCTGGCCAATATGGTGAAATCCCGTGTCCACTAAAAATACAAAAAAATTAGCCAGGTGTGGTGGTGCATGCCTGTAATCCCAGCTACTCGGGAGGCTGAGGCAGAAGAATCGCTTGAACCTGGGAGGCAGAGGTTGCAGTGAGCCGAGATGGCACCACTGCACTCCAGCCTGGGTGACAAGCGAGACTGTCTCACACACACAAAAAAACCCTATATATGTGTGTATATATGTATACACATATATATACATATACACACATACACACTTATATACACACACACACATCATTTTTAAAAAGAAAGAAACAAAGCCTTGCCCTCCTGCAGCCCACACTCTAGTCGTAGAAACAAGCCATACACAAACAAAAAATGCATACTACAATCTCACGTGGTCAGGGGTGGTTGAGGAAAAAGAATAAAACGAGGGCCTAGATGTGGTTCTTGCCCAGGGTGGCAGCGCCGCCTAGCGTACATTTTTGAAATTTCTATAGGTTTTTTACTAGTTGTCCCATTGAGTGGGGGCACAGCAGTCGCTCAGCTGGCTGGAGTCAGACACGCCAGACATGCTGCAATGCACAAGACAGTTGGAGAGGTGAGGGAATGAAAACTGATCTCTTCACGTGACTTTAGAATGTCGCAGCAGACATCCATGCATGTGAAAATTCTGTTTATAAGTATTTGAGCCTAGAACCTCACTTGGTTTTATAATCAACCACAAAGTATTTTGTACACAGATTTATCACTCAGTGAATTTCCAGGAATTCAAGAACCTTGTACACGGAGGGAAGGTTGTACTTCATTTTGTTTGGAACTCCACCAAGAGTTGTACACTGTTTGAGGAAATCATGTCTCTGCCAATTTCAAGTCAACATCTCACAACCTCAGTCTACGTATATTTGCAGATAGCCACCAGAGCATTCATTTACTGAAGTACGTGTTCAATTATTAAAAGTTAATTTCTGGCCGGGCGCGGTGGCTCAAGCCTGTAATCCCAGCACTTTGGGAGGCCGAGACGGGCGGATCACGAGGTCAGGAGATCGAGACCATTTTGTTTGGAACTCCACCAAGAGTTGTACAC
>NW_012116265.1:370331-371649 GCF_000951035.1 Colobus angolensis palliatus | reverse complement strand
AAAAAAAAAAAAAAAAAAAAAGTTAATTTCTGCCAGGCGCAGTGGCTCACGTCTGTAATCCCAGCACTTTGGGACGCCAAGGCGGGCAGATTGCCTGAGGTCAGGAGTTCGAGAACAGCCTGGCCAACATAGCGAAACCTCATCTCTACTAAAAATGTAAAAATTAGCCGGCTGTGGTGGCGCATGCCTGTAATTCCAGCTACTCAGGAGGCTGAGGCAAGAGAATTGCTTTAACCTGGGAGGCAGAGGTTGCAGTGAGCTGAGATCGTGCCACTGCACTCCAGCCTGGACAACAGAGTGAGATTCCAACTCAAAAAAAAAAAAAAGTTAATTTCCTGACTGGGCTCAGTGGCTCACGCCTGTCTGTAATCCCTGCACTTTGGGAGGCCAAGGCAGGTGGATCACCTGAGGTCAGGAGTTCGAGACTAGCCTGACCAGTATGGTGACACTCTGTTTCTACTAAAAATACAAAAATTAGCTGGGCGTGGTGGTGCATGCTTGTAGTCCCAGCTATTTGGGAGGCTGAGACAGGAGAATCGCTTTAACCAGGGAGTCGGAAGTTGCAGTGAGCTGAGATCATGCTACTGCACTACAGCCTGCACAACAGAGTGAGACTCTGTCTCAAATAAATAAATAAATAAAATTTTAGAAGTTAATTTCCTTTTCTTTCTTACGTAAATTACACTACATCCTATTGATTTTTTAAAGTGTACGCTTGGGTAGGTTTTATTGCCTGTGAATTTATTTCATGCTTGTAAAGGGGAAGGCACATGACAATGTGTCATAAAAAGGGCGTATTTGATCTCACTGATGGTGGGCTGAGAACCAGGGGAGTGGAAAGGGGTCGAGCAGGTCAGAGGTCAGGGCAGATGTGCCGATGAGCAGAGGCAACTGGAGGAAGGCATGAGCCATGAGCATGTCTGGGAAAGGCTTCTGGAAAAAAGGAAGGAACAGTGAGTGTCAGCTCATTGTCCTGCAGGGAAAGAGGGATGCACCATAAGGCCTTGTCAACTATAGCAAGACCATGAACTCTCTTCCCATCTCCTTGGTCAGTGCTGAGGATTCAGGATTGAACTAGCAGGACAGGTATGTCCCAGGGTCAGGACCAAGCAGGGAGAAACATCATCTGATTTCCTTTTATTTTTTATTTTTTTATTTTTATTTTTATTTTTTATTTTTATTTTTTTTGAGACGGAGTCTCGCTCTGTCGCCCGGGATGGAGTGCAGTGGCCGGATCTCAGCTCACTGCAAACTCTGCCTCCCGGATTTACGCCATTCTCCTGCCTCAGCCTCCAGAGTAGCTGGGACTACAGGCGCC
>NW_012116265.1:367174-369096 GCF_000951035.1 Colobus angolensis palliatus | reverse complement strand
TCCCCTCCTCATTAAGCAAGAGCTCACTCATAAAAAAAAAAAAAAAAACCGATTTCCTCTTTTTTTTTTTTTTTTTTTTTTTTTTTAAAAAAAGAAAAACTTCACCATAGCTGCCTGATGGAGAGTGCCTGGGAGACTACTGCAGGAGTCCAGCCATATTGTGACTTAGATCAGGGTAGACGAGATGGTTGGATTTGTGATATATTTTGAAGGCCAGACCCACAGAATTTGCTGACAGAAATTTAAAAAAAAAAAAAAATGCATGGTGGCACATGCCTATAGTCCCAGCTACTTGAAAGACTGAGGCAGAAGGATGGCCTGAGTCCAGGACCTTGAGACTAGCTTGGACAACACAGTAAGACCCCCATTCCTTTAAAAAAGAAATTAAATTTAGTAAGACCCCCCATCTCTTTAAAAAAATGAATTTAGTGAGACCCCCATCTCTTTAAAAATATAATTAAATTTAGTAAGACCCCCATCTCTTTAAAAAAATGAATTTAGTGAGACCCCCATCTCTTTAAAAATATAATTAAATTTAGTAAGACCCCCATCTCTTTAAAAATAATAATTAAATTTAATAAGACTCCATGTCTTTAAAAAAATAATTAAATTTAATAAGACCCCCATCTCTTTAAAAAAAAATTAAATTTAGTAAGACTCCCATCTCTTTAAAAAAATAATTAAATTTAATAAGACCCCATCTCTTTAAAAAATAATTACATTTACTAAGACCCCCAGCTCTTTAAAAAAAATAATTAAATTTAGTAAGACCCTCATCTCTTTTTAAAAAATTAAATTTTAAAGTTAAAAAAATTTTAAAAAAAAAGACTGTAGTCAAGTGCCTGCCCCTCCAGAAAAGATGGTAGAGGGAGACAGCTGGCTAACCCACAGGGGATATTCAGGTTTCCAGTTAGAAGGTTATATTGAGAAAGGTTTCACATTTTGAAAACACAACAGATCTCTAACATACAAAAGATGAAAGGTTTTTTGAAAACTTGTTTGTATATTTTTAAGTTGGGAGGTAGGTTTGAGGGCAGGGGAATTGTTTTATTGTTATGTTTTTTGAATTACATATATGTGTGACATATTTTCTCTTGCATGTGTTAAATATTACATAACAATACCTTTTGAAAAAGCTTGGCACTGACATCATTTGTGAACCTGGGGCTTTATTTCCAGGACAAAACCAGAACTGGCCAGAGCATGGGCAGCCTCAGACAGGCAGGTGGAGGTCAAAGGAACACTGCAGTGGAGAACAGGGCAGTGGTGCTGGACTTGGAGAGTTCCCGAATTACTATTTGCCGTGTGACCTCAGGCGGGTTCCTCCACTTCTCTAGACTCAGTATCCTCATCTAGAAAACAGGGACAATAATAGTGCCTCCTACTACTAGTGCTATGAGGACTCAGAAGAGGTAACAGGCCGGGCACAATGGCTTACACCTGGAATCCCAGCAATTTGGGAGGCAGAGGTGGGAGGACTGGTTGAGCCCAGGAGTTCGAGACTAGCCTGGGCAACATGGCAAAACCCTATCTCTTCTAAAAATATTAAAATTAGCTGGGCATGGTGGTACGTGCCTGTAGTCCCAGCTACTCGGGAGGCTGAGGCAGGAGAGTCCCCTGAACCCAGGAGTTCAAGGCTGTGGGATTGCACCATTGCACTCCAGCCTGAGCAACATAGTGAGACCTTGTCTCTATGTTAAATAAACAAAATTAGCCAGGCATGGTGGCGCACACCTGTGGTCTCAACTACTAGAGGGGCTAAAGGGGGAGGACCACTTGAGCCCAGGAATTCAAGACTAGCCTGAGTAACATGATGAAACTCTGTCTCTACAAAAAATACAAAAATTAACCAGGTGTGGTGGCACACACCTGTGGTCCCAGCCACTTGGGAGGCTGAGGTGTGGGAATCACTTGAGCCTGGG
>NW_012116265.1:365371-367084 GCF_000951035.1 Colobus angolensis palliatus | reverse complement strand
ATACACAAAGCCTCCCACACAATGCCTGGCACATCAAGTCATGCTAACACAAGGTGGTAGATGTTGCTTTCATCATTGCAGTGGTATTTGAGGATGGAGTTAAAAGAAGGGGATTGCCAGGCACAGTGGCTCACATCTGTAATACGAACACTTTGGGAGGCTGAGGCGGGCGGATCACCTGAGGTCAGGAGTTCCAGACCAGCCTGACCAACATGGTGAAACCCCGTCTCTACTAAAAATACAAAACTTAGCCGGGCGTGGTGGGGACACCTGTGGTCCCAGCTACTTTGGAGGCTGAGGGAGAGGAATCACTTGAACCCGGGAGGTGGAGTTTGCAGTGAGCTGAGATCATGCCATTGCACTCCAGCCTGGGTGACAAGAGCAAGACTCTGTCTCAAACAAAACAAAACAAAACAAAACAAAAAGAAGGGGGTTGGTTGGATGCTCTTGAAGAGCAGCTACCTTAGCATCAGGCACCCTAGAAGCGGTTAGACCCCCACCCTGGGGGTGTTGGAGAAGCTTCAGGTTTTGTACCATCAGCCTTCTTCAAAGGTGTCCGGCAGTTCAGCCCCTTCCATTACCTTCTTTCTACAGGCAGGTCACAAATTCAATATTCCATCTTCCCCGAGGCCCAGTGTTTCCTCCAGGAGGTGAGTTCATGTTGCACCTATAAGCAGGCTAAATGGGAAGCCATATTGTAGGAAGGACGCTATTTGATGGCCAAGGGAAGCAGAGGGGTTGAGACTATTTTATTTAAAAATATTTTGAGACAGCGTCTCGCTCTGTGACTCAGACTGGAGTGCAATGGCACGATTATGGCTCATTGCAGCCTTGACCTCCCAGTCTCAAGTGATCCTCCCACCTCAGCCTCCTGAGTAGCTGGGATCACAGGTACATGCTATCAGGCCCAGCTAATTTTTTTATTTTTTGTAGAGATAGGGTCTCACTTCGTTGCCTAGGCTGGTCTCAAATTCCTGGGCTCAAGCGATCCTTCCGCCTAGGCCTTCCACAGTGCTGGGATTACAGGCGTGACCCATGGCACCTGGCCAGATTGATACTATCTTAACTTGCGACTCTGGTCTCTTCCCCTTTCCCTTGGTCATGTCTGAGAACTTGGCCAGCTTATCTGGGAGGTCAGGCAGGAGGAAGAGACCTGTGTGGGCAGAGGATGGGTTCACACAGGGGACTGAGCAAACATGGTCCTCAAATTCCTCTGTAGCCTCAAACTCCTGGGCTCAAGAGATCCTCCCACCTCAGCCTCCCAAGTAGCTGGTACTACAGGCCTGTGCCACCATGCCTGGTAATAAATTATGTTTTGACAGGTGAGAAAACTAAGTCTCATAGAGACAAAGTGACTTGCTCACAGTCACAAGCCATAAGGGACGGAGCAAGAATGGGAAACCAGATCTCTGAGACCCCAAAGTACAAGTTCTTCCTTCCCCTGGTACCACATTTGAGGTGCTCGTCCTCCTTTGCCCAAGGCATTTCCCCACACCCTGAGCGCCCTCATCCCACGGGTGCTGTGAATATACTGGCCATGGTGACTCCTGCTCCCCTGCTTCTGCGTGTGCCAGGCCTATCTTTGGTTGGAATCTTTGTCCCTTACTAATGCTAATGGCACATCTTTGTGCTTAGATAGCTGGATTGTGGCTGTAGCTACACTGAGATCTCTTTTTTTTTGAGACGGAGTCTCACTCTGTCCACCAGGCTGGA
>NW_012116265.1:356807-365039 GCF_000951035.1 Colobus angolensis palliatus | reverse complement strand
TCAGCCTCCTGAGTAGCTGGGATTACAGGCACTCGCCACCATGCTAGACTAATTTTTGTATTTTTAGTAGAGATGGGGTTTCACCATGTTGGCCAGGCTGGTCTTGAACTCCTGACCTCAAGTGATCTGCCTGCCTCAGCCTCCGAAAGTGCTAGGATTATAGGCGTGAACCACTGTGCCTGGCCACCGTGAGCTCATGACTAGAAATTAGGTGTTGGGACACACCTCAGTCATACCTCAGTCATCCTTCTACTCAAATAACACAATAATAGGTGCTTCCCTTGAGAAGCTCCCATGTAGTAAAATACTTGAAAAATCAACATAAATTTGAAAATGCTAAATCCTGAGATAGGAGCATGCTTGGGGTAGAGGGGCACACACGATGCAGGAAAGACTTCTGAGTAAAGAAGATATTTGGTCCGTGAATATCTTGAAACAACATGCATATGTTTTTGTGTCTGTGTGTTTCTTGCAGGAGAAAGTCCATGATCTTTATCAGATTCTCCAAATGATCGACAGCTCATCGAGCAGAGAGTCTGGGCCACAGGTTGAGAAGGCTAAGCAGCCAGGGCATGGGGATGGGGTGGCATGAAAGAGTCTGGAGGTACGAGGAGGACGAGGGCCACCACTCAGAGGAGCACGGACGCCACTCTTAGGGCAATAGACAGTTATTGCCTAGGTGGGTCTCGGTTTTCTACATGGCCTGTGTCGTCTAACCCTCAGAGTTCTGGTCTGTCTCACCATGTCTAAGGGACACAATGAATAGCCGAGAACAAGCTTCCTACAAACATCAGGGGAGAACAAGCTTCCTATAAACATCAGGGGAGGCTTCTCACAGGCGATCTATTGGGTCTTGAAGCATGAAGAGGAATTTGCCTGGCACATGTTTTAATCAGAAAGACTCTAAGCTGTAAGTTACAGAAATTCCCCAGAATGGCCTTAAATCCAGTGGCATGCCTATAAATGTTTAATAACCAGCTCTTAGGGAGGGACACCTGATTGGTAGTAATTACCAATTTCTGTGGTATAAATACTGCCCCCATGGCAAATTTCTTTCTTTTTTTTCCCTACTGAGACAGAGTCTCTGTCACCCAGGCTGAAGTGCAGTGGTGCAATCTCTGCTCACTGCAACCTCTGCCTTCTGAGTTCAAGCAATTCTCCTGCCTCAGCCTCCCCAGTAACTGGGATTACAGGCGCTCGCCACCATGCCCGGCTAATTTTTGTATTTTTAGTAGAGACGGGGTTTCGCCATGTTGGCCAGGCTGGTCTCTAACTCCTGATCTTAGGTGATCTGCCCGCCTCCCAAAGTGCTGGGATTACAGGCGTGAGCCACGGTGCCCAGTCCTCCCCATAGCCAATTTCAAGCTACCAATGTGATGTCACTGAAGAAGTATGCCCAGTTGGCTCACATGGAGGAAGGATGCCCAACTGGCTCACATGGAGGAAGGATGCCCAACTGGCTCACATGGAGGAAGGATGCCCAACTGGCTCACATGGAGGAAGGATGCCCAACTGGCTCGCATGGAAGAAGTATGCCCAACTGGCTTACATGGAGGAAGTATGCCCAACTGTCTCACATGGAAGAAGTATGCCCAACTGGCTCACATGGAAGAAATATGTGCAACTGTCTCACATAGAAGAAGTATGCCCAATTGGCTCACATGGAAGAAGTATGCCCAACTGGCTTGCATGGAAGAAGTATGCCCAACTGGCTCACATGGAGGAAGGATGCCCAACTGGCTCACATGGGCATGATGAGTGGCTCTAGCACATCACCACTTCAGTCCCATTGACTGTAAGAATCTTGGTCTCAGCCAAGTGGGGTGGCTCACACCTGTAATCCCAAAACTTTGGGAGGTCGAGGCGGAAGGATTGCCTGAGCCCAGGAATTCAAGACCAGCCTGGGCAACATAGTGAAATCCCTGTCTCTACAAAAAAAATTTTAAAAATTAGTCAGGTGTGGTGGAACGTGCCCGTAGTCCCAGCTACTCAGGAGGCTGCGGTGGGAGGATCACTTGAGCCCGGGAGGTGGAGGTTGCCATGAGGTATGATCATGCCACTGTACTCTAGCCTGGGTGACAGAGTGAGACTCTATCTTGAACAAAACAAAACAAAACAAAACAAAACACAAAAACGAAGAATCTTGGTCTCATAGGAACCAAGACTGGAGATGCCGCTGGGATCTCAGGATTGGACTGGAAGCAGGAACTGGTGTGTTTCAGTAGCCCTAGGCCATCCTTCTCTCTCTCTTCATGCGCATTCCTCTGTGGTCATTCTGTCTCCTGTTCTGGCAGATTGACTTTTCTGCTCCCCAGTCCATAGAACAAAGAATTGCTATTGCTAACACTATCCAGGTTTTCATGTCCCTCCTGAGAGAAAAGAAGCCAGACCAAAGCTTGGCCTCTTTTAGTCCCAACTTCAAATTCCCTAAGAAGGAGCCCATTGGTGCATCCTGGGGTAAGTGTCCAACCAGCTGTGACTAGAGGGCTGGATGTTATTCCAATATGGCGACCAAGACCTTGGGTTCTGTAACCACAGGGTGTGGGGGCGGGGAAGTGGGAAGTAATCAGAGAAAAAAGAAGCAAGATCTGAGTAACCTACTCATTAGGGATCTGGCCTGCAGAAAATGGGGAAAATTAATCATATAATATTTCACAGTATCTCCTCTAGCCTTTTGAACTATCTGTCCAGGTAGTCACTAATTCATTCATTTATATTCATTCAAGAATGCATTCAGCCTTAATTTGACATTTTTTTTTAAACTTTTTTTTTTGAGATGGAGTCTCACTTTGTCACTCAGGCTGGAGTGCAGTGGCATGAGCATAGCTCGGGGCAGCCTCAACCTCAACCTCCTGGGCTCAAGCGATCCTCCTGCGTCAGCCTCCTGTGTAGCTGGGGCCACAGGCACACATGACTATGCTCTGCTAATTTTTTAATCTTCTGTGGAGATAAGGTCTCACTTTGTTGCCCAGGCTCCTCTCAAACTCCTCAACTCAAGCAATCCTCCCACCTCAGCCTCCCAAAGTGCTGGGATTACAGGTATGAGCCACTGCACCCAGTCTATTTTGACATTTATTGAATATATATTCTATATTAGAAATTCTGGCCCTGGCGCAGTGACTCACACCTGTAATTCCAGCACTTTGGGAGGCCGAGGCGGGCAGATCACCTGAGGTTGGGAGTTCGAGACCAGACTGACCAACATGGAGAAATCCCGTCTCTACTAAAAATAAAAAAATTAGCCGGGCGTGGTGGCACATGCCTGTAATCCCAGCTACTCAGGAGGCTGAGGCAGGAGAATCGCTTGAACCCGGAAGGCGGAGGTTGCGGTGAGCCAAGATCGCGCCTCTGCACTCTAGCCTGCACAACAGAGTGAAACTCTGTCTCAAAAAAGAAAAGAAAAGAAAAGAAAAAAACAAAAAGGAAAAAGAAATTCTTGAGGCTAAAAACGAAGGGAAAGATGAATAAGATTTAGTCGCTGCCCTCAAAGAGTTTGCAATCTGGAAATAAGGCAAAGCATCCATAATACAACATGGAAAAAGGTTTGCAGGAAGTATGTAGATAGGGCTGATCCCCAGAGGACTCAACAGGGAGCTGTGGGAGGCAGCCTCCAAGATGGCCGCAAGGATCGTTTCTCCCATACCGCACCCTGTTTGCAATTCCTGGGCCTCATCTGCTCCCTATTCCTGGTACCCCTGCTCCTGACACTTGAAAAACGCATACCTGGAGACTAAGGTTGGTGCCCACCCCCACAGCGATTGGGTCAAAGGAGAACACACGTCTCTCTATGGACCAATCACAGTCTGCGAGGCAGAGCCCAGGACTTGGGCTGAAACTATGGGAAAGGAACATTCTTTGCACTTAGGAACAAGCCAGAGCTGCTGATGGCAAACTGCCTCTGTGGAGGGAGGGGCTGCGTAATGTGGAGGAAAGCAAAGCCTAGAGGTGGGCAGAGGAGCCTCCTCACGCATTGCTTCAGCACTGTGCTTCGTACACAGACGTTTCTACTTATGCCAGCCAGAGTTGGTAACTTGGCTTGGGTTCCCAGAAAGCAGAGCTTGAGGTAAAGGCCTGTTTGCTCCTACTCTATAAGGGAGGGCCATCGCAGAAAGCACCGAGGAGAGACCATGGGAGAGAGGAGAGAAGGAACCACAGTGGCTATGAGGCTCCTCCTCTTGAAAGTCCATTGAGGATGAAAAGGGCCAGAATGTATCCACTTTCCCCATCTCCCATCAGTCAAAGGTTTGCTTCATGGGGCATTAACTCCCCGCCACCTTCACCCCTGCAGGCTGCTGGCTAATTCCTTTGCAGGGACTGCTGGCAGCCCTGGAACTGACAGGCGGGAATTAAACAAGTAACTGCAACGTGGTGAGGGTTTTGAAGAAATAGCACAGGGTAGCCAGAGGCACTGGCTCATGCCTGTAATCCCAGCACTTTGGGAGGCCAAGGGTGGCAAGGTCAGAAGTTTAAGACCAGACCTGCCTTGGCCAATGAGGTGAAACTCTGTCTCTACTAAAAATACAAAAATTAACCAGCGTGGTAGTGCACCAACAAGGTGAAACCCCGTCTCTAAAAAACATTAAAAAATTAGCCGGGCGTGGTGGCGTCTGCCTGTAGTCCCAGCTACTTGGGAGACTGAGGCAGGAGAATTGCTTGAACCTGGGAGATGGAGGTTGCAGTGAGCCGAGATCGTGCCACTGCACTCCAGCAAGGCAGATCACAGTGAGCCAAAGTGAGACTGGAAAAAAAAAAAAGCAAAGAAGGAAGGAAAGGGAGAAAGAAAGAAAGAAAGAAAGAAAGAAAGAAAGTGAGCACAGGGTATTCTGGGCGTGGGTCAGGAACGGCCTTCTAAGGAGGTGGTGAGTCCAGATGCTGACCCAAAGGAAGAGTAGGCGTCAGCCAGGCCAAGGGGTGCAGACAGGGAAGAACCATCGGGAAGTGAAAAACCACATGTGGGGACCCTTGAGGCCAGAAAGATCACAGTATGTTTGCGGAACTAAAAGAAGGCCGACATTGCAGCACCATTCAGAGCAAGGCAGATCACAGTGAGCATTTGTAGAGCACCAAGTATACACACACGGACGTAGCCACTTATTGTTTGAGCTGCCCTGCCCCTTCTCCCTTTTTTTCTGGGAGCTGTGCCTTCTTCCTTCCTGCCCGGGCACATGGTTACCATAGGAACAGCCCTCTGGCCGTTGATTGGACTAGAGGTGAACACCTCACCGAGGCGGGACAATCAGAGCCTAGGCCTGAGAAGACTGGGGAGGTCAGGGCCCAGAGGGTGATTGAGGCTGTCAATGCAGGGCTGGGCAAGTTGCACGTTAACTCAGGAGACGTTGGCAGCCAGGTTTTCAGTGGACCAGGAAGCGATGAAAGACACTTCTGCAGAGGTGTTAATGAGGCAGGCAGGGAGATGAGGAAATGTGAGAGAACCTGGTGCCCAGTCATCCTAGACGTGGCTGCACCCCTGCCCTGGAGTTGCTTGAAACAAAGCTCGCTTGTTGCTTAAACGGCATCCAGTGGGTTTCTGTCAGTTTCCTAACAAAACAAGTCCTAACTCATACCTTACCAAGTGCTAGGGCTTTATAGATGCATAAATATGGCAGGGTCTCTGCCCTGAAGAAGGTTATAAACCAATGGGAGAGACAGACACGTACACTGAACATTAACTGCAGGGTGATAAGTGCTATAATAAAAGTTTGTCCAAAGCAGGGAGATTGTGCAGAGATAAATTAAGATCACAGATGTAAAAGGATTTCGAAAAGAAAAATGTGTTATGTAAGTCCCCTAGAATTATACTTATGAAAATCAATTGATTTCTACTTTCAATTTAATCCAGAACACAGCCACTTCATTTTCAGAATGATGCTGTTTTGTAAGGCAGTGCTGGCCTGTAATCTGGCAATGGGAAAATGATCCAGGGTCTCGTGCTTTTATTTCGTCATTTGTGTTTGGTGAGTGGATAGATAAATAACCTTGCAGTTTCCCAGAGAATCAGGAAGCGTTTGACGGTTTGCCCTTGCAGCCTGTGTTGCAATTTTCGTTTTCTTTTTTTTTTTTCCTGAGACAGAGTCTCACGCTGTCACCCAGGCTGGGGTGCAGTGGTGCAATCTTGGCTCACTACAACCTCTGCCTCCTGGGTTCAAGTGATTCTTGTGTGTCAGCCTCCCAAATAACTGGGATTACAGGCCTGCACCATCATGCATGGCTAATTTTCGTATTTTTAGCAGAGATGGGGTTTCGCCATGTTGGCCAGGCTGGTCTCGAACTCCTGTCCTCAAGTGATCTGCCTGCCTCAGCCTTTCAAAGTGCTGGGATTACAGGCGTGAGCCACCGTGCCTGGCCCCTGTGTTGCAATTTCCTGCCCTGCCTGCATCAACCTCTCCTTGACTCCATGAAATGAAAAGTCTGCTGATGCACTAAAATAAAATCTTGCAAGTGAATCACTGATTGAATTTGCCGATTGACACGCATACCATTACCACCTTAACCACACGACAATGACATTATGTCTGGAGAGAAGGTGTGACCGTTTCCACCTATACAATCTTCAAAATCATCCCATTCAAGGGTGCCTCATAATGTTTGAATAATTTGTGAAAGAATAATGATATCTTATTGAGAAATACCTTCCCTCTACCCTCATCACAGGCAGACACCTGTTTATTCCTGTTGGGTTTTTTGTTTCTTTTTTTTTTTTTAGATTTAGAGAGGGTCTTGTTCTGTTACACAGGCTGGAGTGTAGTGGTATGATCACAGTTCACTGCAACGTCAACCTCCTGGACCCAAGTGATCCTCCCATCTCAGCCTCCCAAGTAGCTGGCACTACAGGCACGTACCACCACTCCCAGCTCTTTTTTTTTTTTTTTGGAGAGATGGGTCTCACTATGTTGCCCAGACTGGTCTCCAATTCCTGGCTTTGAGTGATCCTCCCACCCCAGGCTCCCAAAGTGCTGGAATTACAGGCATGAGCCACCATGCTTGGCCCTCCTGCCAACTTTTTGATGGTGGAAATGAAAACACGGGATGTGCTTTGGTGTCAAGATGACCTAGGTTCAAATCCCAGTTCTACTGATGGCCAGCTATGTGGTCTTGGGCAACTTAACCTACCAGAGCTTCAGTTTCCTCATCTGTTGAAGGAAAAAAAAAAAAAAACACTGACAAAGGATGAGTGGTAGGTGGAGACGATGATGGAATGAGATAGGGCTCCAAGGGTTAGATGGGAGAAGGTGAGGCCAGGTGTGGTGGCTGATGCCTGCAATCCCAGCATTTTGGGAGGCCGAGATGGGCCGATCACCCGAGGTCAGGAGTTCGAGATCAGCCTGGCCAACATGGCGAAATCCTGCCTCTACCAAAAATACAAAACTTAGTGGAGGATGGTGGCGCATGCTGGTGGTTGCAGCTACTCAGGGGCTGAAGCAGGAGAATTACTTAAACCTGGGAGGCAAAGGTTGCAGTGACCCAAGATCTTGCCATGCTACTCCAGCCTGGGCAACAGAGCAAGACTCTGTCTCAAAAACAAACAAACAAACAAACAAATGGAGAAGGTGGGTAAGGCTGGGAGGGCAGTACTTCTTTCCCAGCCGAGGTCATCTCCTAGGGATCAGAATCCGATCGAGTCAATTACATTTCATGAGAATGGCAGGTTTCTGAAGACTTGTATCATTTACAATTCAAAAACTCAAGAATAATTTATCCTAAGAATAGCTCTAAAGTTGGGGGCATGATCCTCAGAACACAGATTCTACAGCCATTGCAGTATTGTCGTGCTTTCGTTGAGCCTTTGCTGTCTGTATCACTGCTAGTATTTTGCAAAACACTCACACATAAATTACAACAAGTGCCCTCACAGGGATCGGAGCACCTCCTCGCAGCACTTTATCTCAGCTAACCGTTCTGTGGAAGTGATTACAACACCCATGATGCGCTTGTCAGCTGGAATGCTCCAAGACCACTGAATGAAGCTCCGGCATGCCTGAGTCCCAGCACGCCTGGACGATGCTGCTCCCAGTGGCTGACTGGGGATAGGATGCATATTTCTGTTTACCTGTTAGAGTGGTGCCATCACGTGGGACCATCATAAACAGTGTACAATTCAGACTCCCACCAGTTTTGAAATGAAGGGATTCTTGATTTTTTTCCCCTCCTTTCTTTCTTTCTTTCTTCCTTCTTTCCTTCCTTCCTTCCTTCCTTCCTTCCTTCCTTCCTTCCTTCCTTCCTCCCTCCCTTCTT
>NW_012116265.1:346972-356137 GCF_000951035.1 Colobus angolensis palliatus | reverse complement strand
TCCCAGCTACTTGGGAGGCTGAGGCAGAAGAATTGCTTGAACCCAGAAGGCAGAGGTTGTAGTGAGCCGAGATTGTGCTACTGCACAATTTGCTGGGATTACAGGCGTGAGCCACCATGCCCCGCCTCATTTGAGCCTTTTTAAAGAAGTTTGCAGCTCATGCTTCAAGTAGGAGCAGTGGCAAGGCAATCATACAGGCCGGGTGTGGTGGCTCACTCCTATAATCCTAACACTTTGAGAGGCTGAGGTAGGAGGATCGCTTGAGCTCATGAGTTCTAGACCAGCCTGAGCAACATACCAAGATCCCATCTTTACTTTTTTAAAAAAAACAGGAACGCCGGGTATGGTGGTACACGCCTGTAATCCCAGCACTTTGGGAGGCCGGGGTGGGTGGATCACCTGAGGCCAGTTGTTTGAGACCAGCCTGATCAACATGGTGAAACTCCATCTCTACTAAATACAGAAAATTAGCCAGACGTGGTGGCGCATGCCTGTAATCCCAGCTACTTGGGAGGCTGAGGCAGGAGAATCACTCGAACCCGGGAGGCTGAGGTTGCAGTGAGCTGAGATTGTGCCACTGCACTCTAGCCTGGGTGACAGAGTGAGACTCTGTGTCAAAAATAATAATAAAATAAATAAATAATAAATTTTTAAAAAGGAGCCAGGTGTGGTGGTGCACATCTGTAGTTCCAGCTACTCAGGAGGCTAAGATGGGAGGAACACTTGAGCCCAGGAGTTCAAGGCTACAGTAAGCCAAGATCGTGCCCCTGCACTCCAGCCTAGGCAACAGAGCGAGACTCTGTCTCAAAATTAAATAAAAACTTTTTTTAAAAAAGAAAGGCAATCGTACATCTTACGGGGTTTGCTTTCCGACGGAGCCCCACTCTGGCCAGGTTTGCCCCAGGCTTCCTAGAAGAGGCCCACGTCCTCACATGTAAATGAGAAGTCTATACTTGTCCTTCGAAACTCACCCCCAATTTCTTTAATCAGCTGGGGTCTTCCCAAGCTGCTTCTGCAGCTCAGCAGTAGGTACGTCCAAAGCCCATGCACATGGCCCCTGAGCAATCTTTTTTCATCCTACTTCCCCTCCCCAAGTAACTCAGGGTGGTGCTTTTCCAACTGGCATCAGCAGCCATATTCCTGGGGATCCACAAGCTCTGCCAGAAGTTTTGAATGTTGTGTTTTCATTTTTGGGTTATTGGGGTTACTACCCCAGAACGTTTGTGCCTTGCACAGTTTTTTTTTTTGTTTTTTTTTTTTTTTTTTTTTTTTTTGAGACCTATTCTTCCTTTGTTGCCCAGACTGGATTGCAGGGGCATGATCTTGGCTCACTGCCACCTTCGCCTCCTGCGTTCAAGCAATTCTTCTGCCTCAGACTCCTAAGTAGCTGGGATTACAGCCACCACTCCTGGCTAATTTTGGTATTTTTAGTAGAGGCGGGGTTTCACCATGTTAGCCAGGCTGGTCTCGACCTCTTGACTTCAAGTGATCCGCCTGTCTCAGCCTCCCAAAGTGCTGAGATTACAGGCGTGAGCCACTGCACCCAGCCTGCACGATTTTATTTTATTTTATGTTATTTTATTTTATCCTTCCCATGAGTGCTCAGGATTTTAAAACCTGCTTTTCCATTTGGGTTAAGATTCTGTTCACTGCAGATGGGTCAGTGTGCAGTATCACTAAAGGCAAACATTTCACCAGAGTTCAAATACGAAAAAATGGAAAGAGAGTTGTATGGTCCTGTGAGATGAATTTTGCAACTTTCACCTTCTTCCCATCCAAATTACAATCTGCATTAGCAGTCCATATGGTAGTAAATAAACAGTAAAGAAATTTCATTTAATATTTTCTGTGTTATATTTTGGGAGTATATGATTAAATTGATTGGCTCATTAAAATAACGGATAGGTGGTTAAAAAAGAGTTTATTGTTCACATCCAGAAGAAAATCAGTAGTGATTATGTCAGTGACTCAAATAATGATCCATTATCCAGTACAAAAAAAAGAGAAAAATCAAGTTGAAAATACATCTTTCTTCCATTAAACCACATTATCAGTGATTCACTTTGATTCTCTTTCAGTAAAACATCATCCATCCGTCAGGTTGATGTAAAGTTGTTAACTTTAGTTCATGAGTTTTTGTTTGTATTTTTAAGTTTATTCTAGTTTAAAAAGCTGAGGCAGAATATGAACTTTTTTTTTTTTTTGAGACAGAGTCTCGCTCTGTTGCCCGGACTGGAGTACAGTGGCATGATCTCAGTTCACTGCAACCTCTGCCTCCCAGGTGCCTCAGCTTCCAAGTAGCTGGGGCTACATGTGCGCACTACCACGCCTGGTTAACTTTCAGTATTTTTAGTAGAGGTGGTGTTTCACCATGTTGGCCAGGTTGGTCTCGAACTCCTGGGCTCAAGTGATCCGCCTACCTTGGCCTTGCAAAGTGCTGGGATTACAGGTGTGAAGCATTGTACCTGGTCAGAATATGAACTTTTAAAATATGGAAGTTTAAGTTTTATTTTTCTTCCTTCTCTTCATTGCCTTGGCAGGATTCAACCTGATCTGGGAAGGGAATCCCCCACACCCTCGCTGCCTCCCATCCCAATCACACACTGGTGTGAATAGTTTCCTTCCCTTTCCAGTAGCATGTGAAGAATTAGTCCCTCCAGCCCTAGGGGAAGGCAAACCAGTTTCCAGTGGGTAATGACTTAGCAGTCAGTTTTATTGGGCCATCAGGATCTACCAGGGAAGAAAAGAGAGGCCTTTGCGTGAAGCGAGGGAGAGGGGAAGAGGGAGGGACTTCAAAATGCACTGTTGAGAGCCACACCAGTTTCCCGAGACCCTGGGAGCAGCACCTGTTGGTCTGCACACAGGATGGAGTCAGGCTCTCATCAGGGACAGCCCAGCTGGGGTAACAGCCAGCAACGCCACAAGACTGTCCTGTCCTATCTGGCTCCAAAGTGTGGACTCTTCTTTGCAATACTCCAGGACCCCTGAGAGCCCCGAGGGTATGTCTGGCTACCCAGTGGTGGGAACAGGAGGAGGCCCACTCCTGCAAGCGGGGATAATAGGTTCAATCCGGAGGCCCCCTGTCTGGGACAGTGACTGGGGAGGACCCCGTCAGGAAAACCATGAGTAGTGTGCGGTGGAGCAGGGTGTGAGGTGCTGGGGGAATCTGGAGGCAGGGACTGTCTGCTGTTGCTAAGAAAGCAAGGACAGGGGTATGAGTGTCAGAGAGGCTGCCCCTTCCCTCTTCCTTCTGCCAGTCTTTCTCTAGATGGGCTGACCCTGCCAGAAAGCCAGCTGGCCAAGTAGTCTGGAATGTGGTTTTCAGAGTCCCAGCCCCAGAGCAAGTGGACAGGTGGACTTGGGGATGAGAGACACTAGGTCAGTGGCCACCTCGCTACTCCAATTCTGGCTGATTGAAGCTGTAAAGGAATGTACCAAAGGCTACTGGGCATCTCACAGAACTGGTTTAAGAACCCAGATGAGAGGCTGGGCGCAGTGGCTCACGCCTATAATCCCAGCACTTTGGGAGGCCGACGCAGGTGGATCACCTGAGGTCAGGAGCTGAAGACCAGCCTGGCCAACAGGGTGAAACCACATCTCTACTAAAAATACAAAAGTTGCTGGGTGTAGTGGCTCACACTTGTGATCTCAGCACTTTGGGAGGCTAAGGCAGGTGGATCACTTGAGGTCAGGAGTTCAAGACCAGCCTGGCCAACATGGTGAAACCCCATCTCTACTAAAAATACAAAAGTTGCTTGTGGCCGGGTGTAGTGGCTCACACTTGTCATCTCCACGTTTTGGGAGGCCAAGGCAGGAGGATTCTTGAGGTCAGGAGTTGGAGACCAGCCTGGCTAACGTGGTGAAACCCTGTCTCTACCAAAAATATAAAAAATTGACCGGGTGTGATGGCTCATGCCTGTAATCCCAGCACTTTGGGAGGCCAAGGCGGGTGGATAATGAGGTCAGGAGTCCAAGACCAGCCTGGTCAAGATGGTGAAACCCTGTCTCTACAAAAAATACAAAAATTAGCTGGGCACAGTGGCAGTCGCCTGTAATCCCAGCTACTCAGGAGGCTGAGGCAGAAGAATTGCTTGAACTCAGGGGGGCAGAGGTTGCAGTGAGCCGAGATCATGCCACTGCACTCTAGCCTGGGCAACAGAGTGAGACTCCATCTCGAAAATAAATAAATAAATAAATTATATATATATATTTAGCAGGGTGTGGTGGCAGGTGCCTGTAATCCCAGCTACTTGGGAGGTTGGGGCAGGAGAATCGCTTGAACCCAGGAGGTGGAGGTTGCAGTGAGCTGAGATAACGCCATTGCACTCCAGCCTGGGCAACAGAGCCAGACTCCGTCTAAAATAAGTAAATAAATAGGTAAAATAAAATACAAAAATTAGCCAGGCCTGGTGGCACGTGCCTGTAGTCCCAGCTACTTGGGAGGCCAAGGCAGGAGAATCACTTGAACCTGGGAGGTGGCAGTTGCAGTGAGCCGAGATCACACCACTTCACTCCAGCCTGGCAGCCTGGGAGACAGACAGAGCAAGACTAGGCATCAAAAAAAAAAAAAAAAAAAAAGGCAAGAAAAGAAAAAGAAAAAGGAAAGAAACTGGATCAGAAATTAGGTGGCTGGGCACACTGGCTCTTGCCTGTAATGCCAACACTATGCAAGGCCAAGACGGGAGGATTGTTTGAGGCTAGGAGTTCAAGGCCAGCCTGGGCAACATAATAAGAACCTCCCCCACCGCCGCCCGCTGTGCCACCACCGCCTATTTCTACAAAAATAAGATAAATTGGGCGGGAACCACAGCCCAGATCCAGACTAGTAAGGACACCACTGCCATCTAGCTGTTGCTGCCATGGTGTGGTAGATTCTATTATTTTCCAGAAAGGATTCCTTCTCTTGCCCCGCTTTGTGCTTCTCTGTGGGCAGAGTATATTGCCCTGCCCCCACTGACTTTGGGTTGGCTGTGTGACTTGCACATACTAATGGGGGATGGGCAAAGTGACCTTGGGCCGGTTCTGAGCAGAGAGCTCAGGAGGCATCCCGGGTTCCTGCCCCTGCTCTTGCACTCCTGCCATCTTGCATGAGAAGAGCATACCCCAGGTAGCTGGCTGCTCCTTCAGCCTGGGGTCTGCAATAAGACATGTGGATCACACCTGAACCCCAACTACAGTCTGGAGCCCAGCCCATCAGATTCCAGCAGAAGCGACCAATCATCTGACCACCCACAACTGATGCCCGGAACTGTGAGAAACACATGCTTGTTGCTAGAAGCCCCTGAGATTTGGGGGTGTTTGTTATCACAACAAAAGCTGACAGAAAATACAAAAAAATACATGTGACCAGCTTTAAGTATCTCTCCAGGCCAGGTGTGGTGGCTCGTGCCTGTAATCCCAGCACTTTGGGAGGCTGAAGTGGGTGGATCACTTGAACCCAGGAGTTCAAGACCAGCCTGACCAACATGGTGAAAACTCATCTCTATAAAAATACCAAAATTAGCCAGGCATGGTGGCGCACACCTGCAATCCCAGCTACTCAGGAGGCTGAGGCAGGAGAATCACTTGAACCAACCTAGGTGGAGGCTGTAGCCAGCCGAGATCGCGTCACTGCACTCTAGCCTAGGGGATAGTGCGAGACTCTGTCTCAAAACAAACAAACAAACAAACAAACAAACACACAAACAAATAAATAAAAAAATAAAAATACCAAAATTAGCCGGGTGTGGTGGTGTATGCCTGTAATCCCAGCTTCACAGGAGGCCAAGGCAGGAGAATCGCTTGAACCTGGGAGGTGGAGGTTGCAGTAAGCCAAGATCGCACCACTGCACTCCAGCTTAGGTGACAGAGCAAGACTCCATCTTGAAGAAAAAAAAGAAAAAGATTCTCTCCACCCCCTGCTGCTTTGCATCCCTGGCTCCAGATACAAAATCCTATGTGGCTGTACCCCATTGGCCAAACCCGGGTAATGCATCTGTGCAGCACCTGCCAGGGAGACTGAGAATGTGCTATTGGGTGTTTTCATTTTCTGTAGAAGGGGGTGGGCTGCATCCCTCCCTGGCCCAGTGAGACTCATGGGGTGGGTGGCCAGGGCTGAATGGTGTCCTCCAGGAATCTATGTCTGCCCAGAACCTCAGAATGTGACCTTATTTGGAAGCAGGGCCTTTGCAGATGTAATTAGTTAAGTTAAAATGAGGTCATACTGAATTAGGGTAGGCCCTAATCCAATAACTGATGTCCTTATAAGAAGAGAAAACAGAGACACAGAGAGATACACAGGGAGAAGGCCATGTGATGACAGAGGCAGAGACTGGAGTGATGTCTCCCAGCCAAGGGACGCTGAGGATTGCTGGCACCCACCACAAGCGGGGAGAAGCACAGGATAGATCCTTCCTACAGCCTTCAGTGAGTGCATGGCCCTGCTGAAACCTGGAGTCAAGACTTTTAGTCTCCAGAACTGTGAGAGATTCGAATTCTATTGCTTCACGCCACCCAGTTCGGGGTGCTTTGTGACAGCAGCCCTGGGAAATGAATACAGTGGGCAGATCCTCAAATATAGGAAGGAGGTGATGAGGGAAGTCATCCCTTTACCCCCATAAAAAAGATATGTTGACCAGGCACGGTGGCTCATGCCTATAATCCCAACATTTTGGGAGGCTGAAGTGGGCAGATCACGACGTCAGGAGATTGAGACCATCCTGGCTAATACAGTGAAACCCCATCTTTACTAAAAATGCAAACAATTAGCCAGGTGTGGCACGCACCTGTAGTCCCAGCTACATGGGAGGCAGAGGCAGGAGAATCACTTGAACCTGGGAGGTGGGGTTTGCAGTGAGTCGAGATCATGCCATTGCACTGAAGCCTAGCGACAGAGCGAGACTCTGTCTCAAAAAAAAAAAAAGTTGTGTTTTCTTTTTCCATACACATTTCATTAATATTCTGTAACAATAATTCAAGGGAAGGACTCTTGGATGTTTCTTCTTTTAAAGCAGGTGGTGGCATGCCCCTATAATCCCTTTGGGAGGCCGAGGCAGGAGGATCACTTGAGCCCAGGAGTTTAAGGCTACAGTGAGCGATGATCACACCACTCCTCTCCAGCTTGGATGACAGGGAGATCCTGTCTCTAAAAAAGTAAAAAATTGGGCCAGGCACGGTGGTTTACGCCTGTAATCCCAGCACTTTGGGAGGCCAAGTTGGGCAGATCATGAGGTCAAGGGATGGAGACCATCCTGGTCAACATGGTGAAACCCCGTCTCTACTCACAATACAAAACAAATTAGCAGGGTATGGTAGGGTGCCCCTGTAGTCCCAGCTACTTGGGAGGCTGAGGTAGGAACATCACTTGAACCCAGGAGGCAGAGGTTGCAGTGAGTTAAGATCGCGCCACTGCACTCTAACGTGGCGATAGAGCCAGACTCCATCTCAAATAAATAAATAAATAATTGGCCAGGCACAGTGGCTTATGCCTGTAATCCCAGCACTTTGGGAGGCTGAGGCAGGCCGATCACTTGAGGTCAGGAGTTGGAGAGTAGCCTGACCAACGTGGCAAAACCCCGTCTCTACTGAAAATACAAAAAAAATTAGCTTGGTGTGGTGGTGCATGCTTGTAGTCCCAGCTACTTGGGAGGCTGAGGCATGAGAATTGCTTGAACCTGGTGGCAGAGGTTGCAGTGAGCCAAGATTGCACCACTACACTCCAGCCTGGGTGACAGAGCAAGACTCCATCTCAATAAAAAATAGAAATGAAATAAAATAATACAAATAAAAATAAGAATTTGAAGTTGACTGTACATGAACTTGAGGAAATGTAGGCACAGCGTTCCCTGGGCACGATAGCCTCTGTGGAAGGAGTTTGGTATTTGAGGCCTCTGCCTTTTCCTAGATCCCATCTGATTCAAAGGTAATTTTGCCTGGAGATGGTGTTCAAGACCTTCGGGTGAAAAACAGGTGCCTTTTGAAATAGTTCGAATTTCAGACTACAGGTGCTGCTCTGGGGGCAGAATGCCTAGGGCTGGAGTTTGACATCTGAGCAAGACCTAAGCTGATTCATTAGCCCCAAGTCACATTCACAAATCTTAACATAATGAAACAGTGCACCCTATTGGACTATCTCAAAACCATTTTGGAACAATGTGGGAAATAGAAATACAGTAGTCCTGTCTTATCTACAGTTTCACTTGCTGTGGTTTCAGCTACCTGCGGTCAACTGGGGCCTGAAAATATTACACGCAATAAGATATTTTGACACACAGAGGAGAGAGAGAGACCACATTTACATACCTTTTATTACAGTATATTGTTATAATTGTTCTATTTTATGTTACTGTTGTCAATCTCTTGCTGCTCCTAATTTATAAATTAAACTTTATCATAGTAGCTGAGCCTGGTTGCACACGCCTGTAGTCTTAGCTACTCAGGAAGCTAACATGGGAGGATCATTGGAGCTCAGGAGTTTGAGGCTACAGTAAGCCTCGATCATACCACTGTACTCCAGCCTGGGCAACACAGCATGACCCCATCTCTACAAAAACTTTTTTTTTTTGAGACGGAGTCTCGCACTATCGCCCAGGCTGGAGTGCAGTGGCTGGATCTCAGCTCACTGCAAGCTCCGCCTCCCGGGTTTACGCCATTCTCCTGCCTCAGCCTCCCGAGTAGCTGGGACTACAGGCGCCCACCACCTCGCCCGGCTAGTTTTTTGTATTTTTTAGTAGAGACGGGGTTTCACGGTGTTAGCCAGGATGGTCTCGATCTCCTGACCTCGTGATCCACCCGTCTCGGCCTCCCAAAGTGCTGGGATTACAGGCTTGAGCCACCGCGCCCGGCCTATAAAAACTTTTTTAAAAATTAGCTGAGTTTGGTGGTGCATGCCTATAATCCCAGCAACTGGGCAGGATGAGGCCATGGGATTGCTTGAGACCAGGAGTTTGAGGTTACAGAGATCTATGATTATACTGCTGTACTCCAGCCTGGGCAACAGTGTGAGACCCCATCTCTTAAAAAAAAAAAAAGAAAGAAAGACCGGACGCGGTGGCTTACGCCTGTAATCCCAGCACTTTGGGAGGCCAAGGTGGGCAAATCACGAGGTCAGGAGATCGAGACCATTCTGGCTAACACAGTGAAACCCCATCTCTACTAAAAATACAAAAAATTAGCTGGGCGTGGTGG
>NW_012116265.1:339759-342767 GCF_000951035.1 Colobus angolensis palliatus | reverse complement strand
AAAAAAAAAAAAAGCCAGTTGTGATAGTTCACACCTGTAATCCCAGCACTTTGGGAAACCGAGGCAGGAGGATCATTTGAGCCCAGGAGTTTGAGACCAGCCTGGGCAATACAGTGAGACCTCATCTCTTAAAAACAAACAAACAAACACGCCAGGCACCGTGGCTTATGCTCATAATCCCAGCACTTTGGGAGGCCAACCCGGGTGGATCATGAGGTCTGGAGTTTGAGACTAGCCTGACCAGCATGCTGAAACCCCATCTCTACTAAAAATACAAAAATTAGCTGGGCATAGTGGTGCACACCTGTAATCCCAGGTACTCGGGAGGCTGAGGCAGGAGAATCGCTTGACTATAGGAGGTGAAGGTTGTAGTGAGCTGAGATTGTGCCACTGCACTCCAGCCTGGGTGACAGAGCAAGACTCCGTCTCGAAAACAACAACAACACAACAACAAAACATAGATATGTATGTATGTATAGGAAAAGGCATGGTACACTAGCCACAGTTTCAGGCATCCACTGGGGATCTTGGAACGTATCCCCTGTGGATAAAAGGGGAATTTTATATATTTCCTAAGTGTTTTTTTTTACAATTGAAATTCAACAAGGCAATGGCATGGAGACAAGGCAGGAGACTGCTTTAATTAAGACACTTTGGAGGCATAGCAACCAAGTGTCAGGCATGGCTCTTGTTTTGAATCCAGATTCCCATAAACCAACTGTAAGAAGATACTTTTTAAGTTTGGTGAGTAGATATTTTTGACATAATTGGGAAAATTTTAATAGGAACTGGGTATTGGATGATACTAAGTCATTACTGACAATTTTGTCACGTGTGTGATAGGTATTAAAAGAAAAGGTCTATATTTTAAGAAGTACATGCTTGGGGCAAAACGCCATCATATTTGGGATATGCTTTACAAATTTTGTAACAGGAGCTGGGTGAGGTGGCTCATGCCTGTAATCCCAGCACTTTGGGAGGCCAAGGCAGGCAGATGCCTTAGGTCAGGAGTTCGAGACCAGCCTGGCCAACAGAGTAAAACTCCATCTCTACTAAAAATACAAAAAATTAGCCAGGCGTGGGAGTGTGCACCTGTAGTCCCAGCTACTCAAGAGTCTGAGGCAGGAGAATCGGTTGAACGCAGGAGGCAGAGGTTGTAGAGAGCTGAGATCGCACCACTGTACTCCAGCCTGGGCAATAGAATGAGATGGTGTCTCAAAAAATATATAATGGTAGACCCAAATTTTAACCATTGCTTTTGGGTAAGAGGTGTGATTTCTTTTTTTAAATTTTATTTATTTTCATTATTTTTTATAAAGACTGGGTCAAACTATGTTGCCCAGGCTGGGCTCAGACTCTTGGGCTCAAGTAATCCTCCCACCGTGGTCTCCCAAAATGCTGGGATTACAGGCATGCGCCAGTGCACCTGACCAAGAGATGTGATTTCTAGCAGCCTGTCTATTTGTCCTCGGTACGAGAATATTTTGAAAACAAGCAGATAATATTTTAACAAATGGAAGAAGTAATAAAGCTAGTCACAAAAGTATTTAAAGCCTGTAGAGAAACATTTGGTTAAACACTGTATATTGAATGCACATGTTATCTCTGTTTCTACCTGAAACTCATCCAAAATGACAGTCAAGGATGAAAACAAATATAAACCTACAACAAGGAGAAGTGGGTACGTCGACTGCCGAGGAGTGATGTCAATATGTTTTAGAATATGGACAGCTGTTGTTGTTGTAGTTTTTTTTTTTTTTTGAGACGGAGTCTCGCTGTGTCGCCCAGGCTGGGGTGCAATGGCACAATCTTGGCTCATTGCAGCCTTCCAGGTTCAAGCGATTCTCCTGCCTCAGCCTCTTGAGTAGCTGGGATTACAGGCACCCACCACCACGCCCATCTAATTTTTTTTTTTTTTTTTTGCCATTTTGAGTAGAGACAGGGTTTCACCATGTTGGTCAGGCTGGTCTTGCACTCCTGACCTCAGGCAATCCACCCACCTTGGCCTCCCAAAGTGCTGGGATTACAGGCATGAGCCACTATGCTCAGCCTGAACAACTGTTAAAGGAACAGTCCTTGCAGAGGGGGCTACCAAGTGAAAACATGTCTCCCCCCCCGGAACTTCCACAACACTAGGGCAGCAGGATGGACATAGGACAGGACACAGCCACACACCATAGTCTGAAAGCAGAGGCAGTAACGGGTTGAAGAATGACCCCCAAAGATATCAGGGCCTAATCTCTGGAATCTATGAACGCTACTGTGATTGGAAAAAGGGTCTTTGGGCCGGGCACAGTGGTTCACGCCTGTAATCCCAACCCTCTGGGAGGCTGAGGAAGGGCGAAGGATGAGAATTGCTTGAGGCCAGGAGTTCGAGACCAGCCTGTTCAACAGAGGGAGAGCTCATCTACACAAAAATAAAAATTAGTCAGGTGTGTGGTGCAGGCCTGTAGTTCTAGCTACTTGGGAGGCTATGGTGGGAGGATCACTTGAGCCCAGGTGTTCAAGGCTACAGTGAGCTATGATTACACCACCACATCTCAGTGCCTGGGTGACCAAGCAAGACCCCGCCTCAAAAAAAAAAAAAACAAAAAAAAAGGAAGGAAGAAGGAAGGAAGGAGGGAAGAAAGGAGGAAGGGAAGGAAGGAAAGGAGGGAGGAAGGGAGGGAAAGGGTCTCCCAGCTACTTGGGAGGCCGAGGTGGGAGAACTGCTCAAGCCTGGGAGGTCAAGCGTGCAGTGAGCTATGATCGTACCACCGAACTCCAGCCTGGGAGACAGAGCAAGGCCCTGTCTCAAATAAACAAGTAAACTTTTAAGAAATTTAAAAAGAAAAAGGTGGCTGGGTGCGGCAGCTCACGTCTTTCTCAAAAGAAAGGAAGAAAGAAAGAAAGAAAGGAAGAAAGAAAGAAAGAAAGAAAGGAAGAAAGAAAGAAAGAAAGAAAGAAAGAAAGAAAGAAAGAAAGAAAGAAAGAAAGAAAGAAAGAAAGAAAGAAAGAAGGAAAGATGA
>NW_012116265.1:332774-338989 GCF_000951035.1 Colobus angolensis palliatus | reverse complement strand
TTTTTTTTTTTTTGCTTTGTCACCCAGGCTAAAGTGCAAGTGGCATAATCACAGCTCATTGCAGCCTTGACCTCCCAGACTCAAGCTCGCAATTTATCTCTTATGGTTTATTTTGTTTCATTTATTCAAGAATCTATAAACATTACACAAATAGGAAGTATTCACTGGAGAAAAGCAGAAACTTCATTTTAAAAAATGTTAAAATGGCTTATAATTCTGCTACCCACAGATAACTGCTGTTAAGAGTTTGGCATATGCCGCTCCAGATTTTTTTCGTTACAAATAATTTACATGTATTTGCCGATACAAAAATGAGTTTGTTCCATAAATACTGTTGTACTCTGCTGTTTTCTTTTTTCCTTTTTTTTTTTTTATTTTGAGATGGAGTTTCACTCTTGTCGCCCAGGCTGGAGTGCAATGGCACGATCTCGGCTCACTGCAAACTCTGCCTCCCAGATTCAAGTGATTCTCCTGCCTCAGGCTTCCGAGTAGCTGGGATTACAGGCACCTGCCACCACGCCCAGCTAATTTTTGTATTTTTAGTACAGACGGGATTTCACCATGTTGGCCCGGCTGGTCTCGAACTCCTGACCTCAGGTGATCCACCTGCTTCAGCCTCCCAAAGTGCTGGGATTACAGGTGTGAGACACTGCACCTGGCCTTTTTTCACTTCATGGTGGGTTGTAAACCTCTTTGTATGCAAAAAAATTCTTCTATTAGGTTGAAACATATGAAATTACCCAAATTCAAATAGTTTTGACCTACAAAAACAGCAACTGCAATACTTGCAACTCAATGCAAGTTTTTTGTTTTTTAATATAGAGATAGGATCTTGCTATATTGCCCAGACTGGAGTGCAGTGGCTTGATCGCAGCTCACAGCAACCTTGACCTCCTAGACTAAAGCGATCCTTCCGTCTCAACTTCCCGAGTAGCAGGGACCACAGGTGCACACCACCACGCCTGGCTAATTTTATTTTTTTCGTGGAGATGAGAGTCTCACTGTGTTGCCCAGGCTAGTCTCCAACCCTTGGGCTCAAGCAATTCTTCCACGCCAGTTTCCCAAAGTGCTGTATTACGGGCATGAGCCACCATGCCCAGCCCTCAATACACAATTTTTAATAGCTACTGAGTTTATAGTCCTTTGGACATTGCATAATTTACTTAATCTGTTAGTTATTATTGGATATTTATATGGTTTCTGATTTTTTTCACAATTATAAAAAATATTGCAATGAAAAACATTTTAGTCCATTCTTTGTAGACATCCTTATTTAGTTTCTTGGGATACATTTCTATAGAATATGTTAGATAAAAGGAATGCACACTTTAATAGCTTTTGCTGCTGGGTATGGTGGCTCACACTTGCAAGCCTAAGGGAGGCTGAGGCAGGAGGATTGCTTTGAGCCCAAGAGTTCCAGACAAGCCTGGGCAACATGGCAAGACTCTATCTCTATAAAAATAAAAATAAAATGGCCAAGTGTGACGGCATGCACCTGCAGTCCCAGCTCCTCAGGAAGCTGAGGTGGGAGGATCGCTTGAGCCTGGGAGGTCAATGCTGCAGTGAGCTGTGATCATGCCACTGTACACCAGCCTGTGCAAAAGAGTGAGACAAAAGCAAAAACATAAAAGCCTTTGTTAAATATTCACGGTACAGTTGCTTAGAAACCAAAAGCTGGTTGGTACAAGGTAAGTCTCCCCACTCTGACAGAGGGATGAGAGTGTCAGGGGCCAAGCAGGTTATTGCTTCTTGTTTTTCTTTTCTTTTCCTTTTTTTTGAGACAGAGTCTCCCTCTCTTGCCCAGGCTGGAGTGCAGTGGCGCGATCTTGGCTCACTGCAACCTCTGCCTCCTGGGTTCAAGCGATTCTCCTGCCTCAGCCCCCTGAGTAGCTGGGATTACAGGCATGCACCATCACCCCTGGTTAATTTTTGTATTTTTAGTAGAGACAGGGTTTCACCATGTTGGCCAAGCTGGTCTCGAACTCCTGACCTCAGGCCAGAGTGCTGGGATTACAGGCCTGAGCCACTGCACCTGGCTTATTGCTTATTCTTAAAAGGACACACAGAAGGGAGGGAAGTGAGATCAGGAGGGAATCAGGGAAACCGAGAAGCAGCTGGACATTTACGGCTTGGAGTAGGGAAGATTTAGGAGGCACTTATGCATGTATGCTAAAAAGGTGAACATATGCTGGCTGTTCACCAGTGAACCTCAAATGGCCTCTGGCAACTTTTGGAATGGACACAGGGCAATTCTGTGCTTATTACTCGGATACATGAAGGAATGGACGGAGGATTTTTTCTCTTTTAACCTAGTTCTAATAGAGGAATTTTGTCATTTGTAGGTAAAATATAAAATAGAAGTAACAAATATATAGGCTTTTTCTCTGCATAGGTAAAACTAACAGCTGTCAGCAGCAGCCTCTAAGACAGCCCCAGTGATTCCCACGTCCTGGAATCCACACTTATGTTTCTCTCCTCCCCTTGAGTATGAGCTGGATTACCGACTTGCTTCTAATGAATAGAATATGACACAGCAATGGGATGTCACTTTTGAGATAAGATGATTAAAAGATGGTGGCTTTTGTGTGGGTGTTCTCTCTCACTCTCTCCTGGATCACTTGTTTCCAGGGGAAATCAGCCCTGTGTTATGAGGCAGCCCCGGTGGACAGGCACACGTGGGTGAGTGTGAAAGAGGATCATCTAAGACATGGCTGCAGCTCCGGCTGGCTGCTCTGCTGCAGTCTCTGAGAGCCAGAACCACCCAGGTAAGCTGCTCCCGATTCCTGATCCATAGAAACTGTGAGATAACAGCTGTTAAACCATTGCTGCTTTCAGACACTAAGTTCCGGGTTAATTTATGATGCAGCAGTGGTGAACAGAGACAAGAGCTATCTACTGAGTATTCACTGTATCGTGGCTGACAGCACTTCACAGGTACCAGTTCATTGGATCCTCACAATGACCCCGTGAATGAGTTTCATTGTTATCCCCATTTTCAGTTGAGGAAACTGAGGCCCCAGGCAGGGTTAATAAAGTTGCCCAAAGTCACAGAGTTAGAAAATGGTGAAGCTGGAATATTTTTGTTTTTGGAGATGGAGTCTTGCTCTGTTGCTCAGGCTGGAGTACAGTGGTACGATCTTGGCTCACTGCAACCTCTGCCTCCCAGGTTCAAGCAATTCTCCTGCCTCAGCCTCCTGAGTAGCTGGGATTATAGGCATGCGCCACCACACCTGGCTAATTCTTTTGTGTTTTTAATAGAGACAGGGTTTCACCATGTTGGCCAGGCTGGTCTTGAACTCCTGACCTCGAGTGATCTGCCCTCCTCAGCCTCCCAAAGTGCTGGGATTACAGATGTGAATCATTGTGCCCAGCCTGAAGCTGGACTCTGACCTGGGGCAATCTGGCACCAGAGTCTATGCTCCTATGAAGACAGTTTAAAAAATAGCTGCTCATATTTCACTGGGTAGATCTGAATTATTTGCCCACGCCTATAGCAAGCAGTTTGGCAAAGGATACCAAATCATTTCAACTTTTCAGATTTACCACTCTCTCAGGAGGCTGAGACAGGAGGAGCACTTGAACCCAGGAGTTCCAGGCTGCAGTGACCTGTGATCGCACCACTGCATTCCAGCATAGGCTACAGAGTGAGACCAAATCTCCAAAATAAACAAACAAACACAACAACAACAAAAGATTTACCACCCACTCTTTCTATTAGGGCTGGGGAGAGGCTGAACTTCCTCTGGTATTAACGGTTCTGTAAGTGGGTGAACAAATCTTAATCACAAAAGAGGAAAAGGGTTAATAGTTGCTGTGCTGGGTGGTAGCAAACAGTGTTGTCTCTTCTGTAGTATAAGTTATGCTGTATTATTATTATTATCAGAGAGATAATAATAATAATTATTATTATTAATAACTAATAGAAGAGAGGTAATGGGTTGGGTTTAGGAAACAAGGTGAGAAACAGGTTCACCAATGATTATATTCATTTCCTTATGCCTACTCTGGCTGAGGCGGGTGGATCTCTTGAACTCAAGAGTTTGAGACCAGCCTGGGCAACATAGTGAAGCCCTTTCCCTACAAACGATGACAAAAAATTAGCTGGGCACGGTGGTGCATGCCTGCGGTCCCAGCTACTCCGGAGGCTAAAGTGGTAGGAGGATTGTTTGGGCCCAGGAGGTCAAGGCTGCAGTGAAACATGATCGTGGCACTGCACTCCACCCTGGGTGACAGAGTGAGACCTTGTCTCAAAAAGAAACAACAAACAAGAAATATTGATTGGCTGGACATAGTGTTGTGCGTGTGTGGTCCCAGCTACTCAGGAGGCTGAAGTTGGAGGACTGCTTGAACCTAAGAGTTCGAGGCTTTAGTGGGCTGTGTTTGCACCATTGCACTCCAGCTTGGGCAACAGAGTAAAACCATGTCTCAAAAAAAGAAAAGAAATATTGATTACCTTCCAAGTGTATTGGGCTTATGTAGGGATGTGATACTCCTTGAAGAGGAGTATAGAATCTAGTGGGAGAGTTAAAAGCACACTCATCAAAAGATATGCTGATAATATTTGGAAACGCATATTAAATGACAAATATTAAGAACTTAGAGTCAGTTTATAACTTACCTATTTATGTTTTTGAGACAGAGTCTCACTGTCACCCAGGCTGGAGTGCAGTAGTGTAATCTCGGCTCCCTGCAACCTCTGCCTCCCGGGTTCAAGTGATTCTCCTGCCTCAGCCTCCTGAGTAGCTGGGATTACAGGCGTGCACCATTACGCCCAACTAATTTTTTTGTATTTTTGGTAGAGATGGGGTTTCACCATGTTGGCCTGGCTGGTCTCAAACTCATGGGCTCAAGTGATCTGCCCACCTCGGCCTCCCAAAGTGCTGGGATTACAGGTGTGAGCCACCGCACCCGGCCCAGTTTATAGTTTAAAGATACTCAAAAGAATCCTCCGAGTACCAGAGTTTTAGAGCTAAAAGAGAGCACAGATTTTGTAGGTAAATAAACTGAAGTCCAAGATGAATTAAGCATCTCTACTCAGGTCACAGAACAAGACAGAAGCACCCTCAGATTCGGGTTCCCAGTTGGGCTCCACCTCTACTCAGCTTCATGTCCTGGAGCAAAGCTTCTCACCCTCTCTGAGCCTTACATGCCTCATCTGTAGAATTCTGCTATTGTCGACCCAACCTCTGACTCCCAACCCACCTTTTAGGGTGACTTACAAGCCTGCTTTACAGTGAATTAATGAATAATTATCAGTAAATCAGTGTAATATATGACACTAATTTATTTAACATACTTACCCAGTTTATATGGTAATATAAGAATAGGCCGGACGCAGTGGCTCACGCCTGTAATCTCAACACTTTGGGAGGCCAAGGCGAGCAAATCACCTGCTGGGAATTTGGGACCAGCCTGACCAACATGGAGAAACTCCGTCTCTATTAAAAATACAAAATTAACGGGGTGTGGTGGTGCATGCCTGTAATCCCAACTACTTGGGAGACTGAGGCAAGAGAATCGCTTGAACCCGGGAGGTGGAGGTTGCAGTGAGCGGAGATCATGCCATTGCACTCCAGCCTAGGCAACAAGAGTAAGTCTCCATCTCAAAAAAAAAAAAAAAGAAAAGAAAGTAAAGAAAAGAAAATAAAAAGAAAACTAGGCCAGGCGTGGTGGCTCACGCCTGTAAATAAATCCCAGCACTTTGAGAGGCAGAGGAGACAGATGACCTGAGGTGAGGAGTTCAAGACCAGCCTGGCCAACATGGTGAAACCCAATCTCTACAAAAATACAAAAATTAGCCAGGAATGTTGGCAGGTGTCTCTAATCCCAGCTATTTGGGAGGTTGAGGCGGGAGAATCGCTTGAACTCAGGGGGCGGAGGTTGCAGTGAGCCGAGATCGCATCACTGCACTCCAGCCTGGGTGACAGAGTGAGACTCAGTTTCAATAAAACAAAACAAAAAATTAACACCTCTCAAAGCAGAGTGAGGCTGGCTGGCAGCAGTAGAAGGAGAGCATGTGGAAACCCACCATAGCTCCATAGTGCTTTGAATCTCAAATTCTTTCTTTCTTTCTTTCTTTTTTTGAGACGGAGTCTTGCTCTGTCGCTCTGTCGCCCAGGCTGGAGTGCAGTGGGCGGATCTCAGCTCACTGCAAGCTCCGCCTCCCGGGTTTACGCCATTCTCCTGCCTCAGCCTCCCGAGTAGCTGGGACTACA
>NW_012116265.1:331638-332422 GCF_000951035.1 Colobus angolensis palliatus | reverse complement strand
CGCGATCTCAGCTCACAGCACCCTCTGCCTCCCGGGTTCAAGTGATTCTCCCGCCTCAGCCTCCCAAGTAGCTGGTATTATAGGCATGTGCCACCATGCCCAGCTAATTTTTGTATTTTTAGTAGAGATGAGGTTTCTCCATGTTGGTTAGGCTGATCTCAAACTCCCGACCTTAGGTGATGTGCCTGCCTCAGCCTCCCAAAGTGCTGGATTACAGGTGTGAGCCACCGTGCCTGGCCTGAACCTCAATTTCATTCTCTTTAAAATAAGTGACTTTCAGAAGTTGATCTGGTTTCCAATGTTGAGAGACACACTAGCTGGGAGTGAAGTGGAATCACGAAGAATGTTCTCACTTGAACAGACTGGGATCAATCCATTTGGTGAGGCCAGGCCTCTCTGATCAGTGAATTAGAAGATTCTAGAATGTCATGGACCTAGAGAGAAGTCATTGTCCTAGACTGAGTACTGAAAAATATTTTTCTGCATAAAAGCTGGAGAAATGTTCTAGTTTTCCAGGGTTAGATTATGACCCTGTTTACATAAGAATCCCTTTCCCTGCTTTGGCTTGGTTGGGGCCTGCCCTTCGTGCTAACTGCCACCTAGTGGTGTTTCAGTGAATGAAACGACTTGTTTTACTGGTTGGCATCTCAGGTCATTTGTTATTACCATGCATATGGTGTATATATCTACACAGATTTTTTTTTTTTTTTAGACAGGGTCTTGCTCTGTCGCCCAGGCTGGAGTGCAGTGGTGTAATCTCGGCTCCCTGCAACCTCTGCCTCCC
>NW_012116265.1:324230-329772 GCF_000951035.1 Colobus angolensis palliatus | reverse complement strand
GTTCAAGCAATTCTCCTGCCTCAGCTTCCCCAGTAGCTGGGATTACAGGTGCCCACCACCACGCCCAGCTAATTTTTCTATTTTTAGTAGAGATAGAGTTTCACCATGTTGGCCAGTTCACCTGAGGTTCACCTGACCTCAGGTGATCCGCCCGCCTTGGCCTCCCAAAGTGCTGGGATTACAGGTGTGAGCCACCACGCCCAGTTGAAACATAGCTATTTAAGGGGAGCATATTTTATTTTACATGATTCCATAAACATAACTTAAACAAAAATTATATAGTGTTTACCAGATACATGTCAGAACACCTTGAGAACAGCTTTCTGGAGTCAGATTATGAGCCCTTACCCCTGGCATTGAATCTCTCTGATTCTCAAGCTTCTCATCTGTCAAACGGGGAAATAGCAGGTTTCTGAATAAGGTAGCATAGAATACATTAAGACGGAACTCTGGAAATGTCTGAGCCTGCCGCTCACTAGCTGTGAAACCCTGGGCAAGTTTCTTAGCTTCTCAGTCTCATCTGTAAAACAGGGAAAATCAAGGACTGAGCTCGTTGTAGGACCAAATGTGTTCACTGGTGCTCAGTATCTGCTGTTCAATGCCAGCTATCATCACTGACCCTGAATAGACCTCCAGGGCAGGGATTGTAGTCTAAATCTAATGACACAGTCTTAAGCCCTCAGCTCAGTGCCTCACATATGGAGAGGTGCAACCTGTATTAATACCCGTGGGTGCACACATTCACCATGTCTGCTTCCCATTACTGAGGGGGCAAGTGAGTGGCCCATGTCACAATGCCTTGTACACTCCAAATGACTAGACAAATATGAACAAGATCAGAATTACACCTTCTAATCTATTCAGAGTCCATATGTCATCTAATATTTATCTTTCCATCGTGGAAGAATTTGTGGGAACCTAATCATGACATTTAGTGGTAACACAAACATTATACTATGCCTTTGAATCTAAAACCAAGGTGCACATCCCAAATTTGGGTACTTTATGAAATACTTTATCCCACCTTTCAGCAAGTGTTAACCATGCTTTTTTTTTTTTTTTTTTTTAGGTAAAAGATAACCCATGCCACCTGCCCAGGTCTTACAGATTCTCATATTCTCCACTGCTAAGTGTCTAATTTGCAGTAGGATTCTGATCCAGAATAACATGTAGCTGATTCTTGAACAACAGGAGCTTGAGCTACACAGGTCCACTTATCCACAGATTTTCTTCCGTCTCTGCCACTACTGAGACAGCAAGACCAACCCTCCTTTTCTCCCTCAGCCTGCTCAATGTGAAGATGACAATCAGGATGAAGACCTTTATAATGATGCACTTTTTTAATGAATTGTAAATATAGTTTCTCTTATGATTTTCTTCCTTTTTTTTTTTTTTTTTTTTTAGACACGGTCTCGCTCTGTTGCCCAGGCTGGAGTGCAGTGGTGCAATCTCAGCTCACTGCAACCTCTGCCTCCCAGGTTCAAGCGATTCTCCTGCCTCAGCCTCCCAAGTAGCTGGGGCTACAGGTGTGTGCGGGTTTCACCATGTTAGCTAGGCTGGTCTCAAACTCCTGAACTTAAGTGATCCACCTGCCTTGACCTCCCAAAGTGCTGGGATTGCAGGTGTGAACCACTGCACCCAGTCATATAATTTTAAGAACATTTTTTCTTTAGCTTACTTTAATATAGTATATAATACAAATAACATACAAAATATGTTAATCAACTTTCTGTTATCGGTAAGGCTTCCAGTCAGTAATAATAGTTTAAAGTTTTTGAGGAATCAAAAGTTATGTGCAGATTGTGCAGTGGGGCTCCCTGAAGCCCCAAGTTATTCAAGGGTCAACTGTACTCCCCTCCAATGCACATAAGATGGACATTTATGAAATGGAGCCAATGCCTGCCCTGCTTCCCTTGTGAGGCTATTGGGTATACATACCCTGATGATTGCTTCTCTTTCTTGGCAGCAGAAAGAATATGGGCCCTGCAGAAAGACAGGAGAGAATTCTGACCTAATCACTCACTACACTTACTACAGAGGATAGAAATCTGGCCCAAGGATGTTTCACCTTGACCACTCTTTTTTTTTTTTTGAGACAGAGTCTCGCTTTGCCCAGGCTGGAGTGCAGTGGCACGATCTTGGGTCACTGCAACCTCCGCCTCCCAGGTCCAGGCGATTCTCCTGCCTCAGCCTCCCGAGTAGCTGGGACTACAGGCGCCCACTACCACGCCTGGCTAATTTTTTGTATTTTTAATAGAGACAGGGTTTCACCGTGTTAGCCAGGAAGGTCTCGATCTCCTGACCTCGTGATCCGCCCGCCTTGGCCTCCCAAAGTGCTGGGATTACAGGTGTGAGCCACCATGCCCGGCCTTTGACCAATTTCTAACCTTTTGTGCCAATTTCCACAAGTGTGAAACTGAGTTTTCCTTTTAGATAGGGTCTTGCTCTGTCACCCGGGTTGGAGTGCAGTGGTATGATCATGGCATGCTACAGCCTTGACCTCCTAGCCTCAAGCAGTCCTCCAGCTTCAGCCTCCTGAGTAGCAGGGACTGCAGGTGCACACCACCATGCCCGGCTAGTTTTAAAAATTTTTTTGTATGTTACCCAGGCTGGTCTCGAACTCCTGGGTTCAAGCAATCTTCCTGCCTCAGCCTCTCAAAGTGCTAAGATTATACTGCTCAACCTTTTTTCAAGAGGACTAAATGAGAAAGTAAACAGAGAAACGTTTAGTCCAACCTTCCAAGCAGCAGCATGGAATGTTCATTTCTTTCCTTCTCCCTCCAATTTTGACACACTGATACATCTGTACTACTTGCACTAATTTGTGCACTGTCTTGTTTCATCCCATTGTTTTACTGCTTCAGTAGAAGCTCCCTTCACTTAAAGAACAGTTTCCTACCCTGAGCACCAACAGGAAAGAGTCCAAGGAACTAAGTCTGTGTAGGTCCAGTGGTTTGCAGATTCATGCTTTGGGAACTCTTTATTCAAATGAAATCTCTCTTGGAACCTTGATATAAACAAAACAAACAACATCATTTTATTACCATTCCTTTATTTTAGAAGTTCACACCTATAATTTTATAACAATCGTGAAAATGTTACTCAGAACTAGATGTTTTGATGACACATAGCAGAAATCTGTAAAGATGGTCATTGCAAACTTAACCAATCTCAGCATTCTATTCTGCCTTTTGTTTTGATTGCACAGAATCAATATAATTTTGATTCATACAGAAAATAACTTAGTATCTTAACCTCCACTCAGGATCTTCATCATAAATGTAGGTCAATACATACCTAAAAACTGTCAATGATCCAACATGATCACATGTGACATGATACACTTGCGCCTCGTACCAAACAAGCTGATATTTCAATGAGATCTGGTCAGCATATACACCAGAGCCTTGTCTGTCCTCTCAGAGCACTGCACACGGGTAGTGAAAGAACTTTTGTACAATAAGAAATTCACAGGGATGAGGCCGGGTGCAGTGGCTCACACCTGTAATCCCAGCACTTTCGGAGGCTGAAGCAGGTGGATCACTTGAAGTCAGGAGTTCGAAATTAGCCTGGCCAACATGGTGAAACCCCGTCTCTACTGAAAATGCAAAACTTAGCTGGGCGTGGTGGCACGAGTAGTCCCAGCTACTCGGGGGACTGAGGCAGGAAAATAGCTTAAACCCGGGAGGTGAAGGGTGCAGTGAGCCAAGATCGCGCCACTGCACTCTAGCCTGGGTGAGAACGAGACTCTGTCCCTACAACAACAAACATATTCACAAGGATGAATTTAAATAGTTAAACAGCAGTGTAGAACTACATCCTTCCTAGTCAATTACACCTTTAGGAGACTTTAAATAGGCATAGAAACGACAAAGGGTTTATACTGAGAATTGCACAAAAATGAGTTACTTGGCAGCACAAGGTAGGGATTGTATGTGTCACAAGAGTATATAGACTGTTCTACCTTCATGCTCTACTCTTTGCCATATCCCTTCGTGGTTCCCTGAGACTCAGGTGAAATGCCCTTCCAATACTTCCTGGAGAAGGGCCTCCTCCTCCTCAGCTGCCTCGTAATCCTTTATTAGTACCAGTAACTGCAAGAAACCAGGGGCTGGGCCATCCTCTGGCAGATTAAGCTCTCTGCGAATTGTTTTGTGGAGTGCCCCAGCAATGACTTGGTCTAGGCGGGCCTGATTCACAGCATCTCTCTCAATTGCTCCTCTCTGTACCAGCTTCTGTAACAAAGGCTCCAGCCTTAGTACATAAGCTGACAACTTTTCCTCATCCTTCTGGTAAGTGGTTAGATATTTGACCTGCAACTCTCTAGGATTATCTGTAACCCCAAATACCTCCTCAAGAGCCTGCAGGCATTCATCGACAGTAATTAAAGGATTGTTTATCTTGAGGACACGAATAACATCAAGTGCTGGGCCTCGAAGGCTCTCTAGCAATCGCCTTCTCTTCTCTACATCTGGCACCTGCCACGCCTTTATCATCTGAGTAGTATGAAACATCCAGCGTCCAAATTCTTCTTCTCCTGGTTCTGGAGGCTCCCTGCCCGAGAACACTCTCAGCTTTTTATACTTCAAGCATTGCAGGGCAGGCTGAAGAGCCTCTAATGCCTGTGCCAACATAGGGGCCCACATTTCTGGGATCATGCCCTGCTCTAGGTCTAAGGAGCCATTTTCATGTACAAGAGCTCTGGTCAACTCACCCACTGTCATGCCCTCTCCCGCTAAAAATTCATTTAATCTGCTTAAAAATGTATTATCAGAGTCAGGGGGCTTAAAGATCACTCTCCAGATACCCCCTTTTCCCGGTATCTCCTTAGGGACCACTGCGTGACTAGTCTCCGCAGTAAGCCCTACTAAGGCTACTTTCCTGTTCTCATCCCTCCTGAACATCCTTCCAAGCAGTCTGTACTCCCCCAAGGGAGCTAAACCAGCCTGCAGAGCCTCCTCGATTTCTGCCACACTGCAGCTCTGGGAGATGCCGGCAATCAACAGCGCTTTCCGAGGGTTCATGTCCATTCCCCTGCACCAATCTTCCAAAAGCCTCAAAGTCATGGTGCCCGAAAGAATAGACTTAAGTTCTAAATATACCAGACCACAGGTGGCCACTGCAATTCAAAGTAATCCTCCGCGGTACCCCAGGGAAATCTCGTCAACGTGCTGAGGTCCAGCAGCCTGCAAAACAGAGCAGACAGGTTAGCTAAAGGTGCCAACGTCCAAGGCACGCGTGCAGGCCCCAAGCTCCGCGCGCCCTGCCCCCCGCGGCGACTCCGGTGCCGCCGCACTGCGGCGCGTGCCCCTCACCCCTCCCAGCCCTGGTGCCTGGCGGATGTCGGGCCTGCAGGGCCTCTCCGGGCCAGATTCCACTCACCGTAATCTAGTGCTCCGTGCCCGCGTCCGTACGCCGGCGGCGGAGGTGCCTGGCCGGGCCCCGACGAAGCGCCGGAAGGCGGGCTCCCCTAGGCTCGGACGGACACTCAGGGGCCAAAGCGACCGATGCCGGTCCTCCAGGTGCTTGTGATGCTCTCCGT
>NW_012116265.1:285409-323625 GCF_000951035.1 Colobus angolensis palliatus | reverse complement strand
CGCGCGTGACCCGCCGCAGTCACGCCGTTCTTAATCACTAGTAGCTGGTGCTCCAGGCTGGCGGCGCTCACCTTTCTCCTAGCCGGGTGACCCAGGGGATTTATTTTATGGTGGCTTTCTCTGAAATGCCAAAGCCACCCGATTATTCAGAGCTGAATGACTCTTTAACGCTTGCCGTGGGAACAGGAAGATTTTCGGGACCATTGTAAGTGCTTAGGAGTTACTGTCTTAACTTGGGGGCTTGACTTGTAGCACCCCGCGTTCACATCTGAAGCAGTACTGTAAAGCCGAAAGTGTTTCACCTGTCAAAGTGAAATGTGCTGTGGGAAACTAGTTTAATTCCAGTTTCTGGAGGGCGGGTATTATGGACCTGTTTAAGTAGGATGCAGTGATTTATTCTGAGAGATTCCCGTTAAAAAACAGAACTCAATATATACTGAAATCAATGGTTATTTTGTTTTTTGTTTTTTTTTATTGTAACTATTACACAAAATCTCTAAGTTTTACATTTCTTAATAGGTGTTTAATTATTTTAAATCTTAAGTGTGTTAGTGGGATGCTTTAGAATTTAATTTTATTTTTTTGAGACGGAGTCTCGCTCTGTCGTCCAGGCTGGTGGAGTGCAGTGGCGCGATCTCGGCTCACTGCAAGCTCTGCCTCCCGAGTTCAGGCCATTCTCCTGCCTCAGCCTCCCGAGTAGCTGGGACTACAGGCCCCCGCCACCACACCCGGCTAATTTTTTGTATTTTTAGTAGAGACAGGTTTCACCATGTTAGCCAGGATGGTCTCGATCTCCTGACCTCGTGATTCGCCCGCCTCGGCCTCCCAGAGTGCTGGGATTACAGGCGTGAGCCACCGCGCCCGACCTAGAATTCTTGGAGATGAAGCAAGTACATTTGGAGTAGTTGCCGTGACAGTACTACAAGACCCTAATTGTATTTTCTTTTTTAATTTGAAGGCACAGAGCATGGAGAATGATGAATTTCCGTCAGCGGATGGGATGGATTGGAGTGGGATTGTATCTGTTAGCAAGTGCGGCAGCATTTTACTATGTTTTTGAAATCAATGAGACTTATAATAGGCTGGCCTTGGAACACATTCAACAGCACCCTGAGGAGCCCCTTGAAGGAACCACATGGACACACTCCTTGAAAGCTCGATTACTCTCCTTGCCTTTTTGGCTGTGGACAATTATTTTTCTGGTACCTTACTTACAGATGTTTTTGTTCCTATACTCTTGTACAAGAGCTGATCCCAAAACAGTGGGCTACTGTATCATCCCTATATGCTTGGCAGTTATTTGCAATCGCCACCAGGCATTTGTCAAGGCTTCTAATCAGATCAGCAGACTACAACTGATTGACACATAAAATCAGTCACCGTTTTTTCCCTACGATTACAAAACTGCCAGTCCTATATGGAGTCTGATCACAAGACTGCAGTTTCTTCACAGATCTCAGGAAGTTGTGGTGGGGCAGAGGCTTTTTAAAAACATGTGATCAGGGGGCTATCTTTATCTGAATAATAATGAATTTTTAGGTAAAACCTGAGATAGAGTACTACAAAATCATGTTGATGACTTCAGATTTTGGAAGTTAAATCGTGTCTGTTATTTGCATTCTTTAGAAACTTGACTAAGTACCTGAATTCATATTTCTATTCTACTGTGCAACATAGTGATGATTCAGAAATTTTTCCTTTGGGGAAAAAAAATGAATATGAACATTTCCATTGTGTTAAGTGTAAAAAGGTCCAGACATGATCATAAAATTTAAATTTTATACAGTTACTTGGCTTGCTTTAAATTCTTCACACTTAGAACACCGATTCATTCTGTTGCAGCTAAGCCAGCTGTTTATACTTGCTGTCAGCTTATGAGGCATTGCTAAAAAATGTATTAAGGTAATGGCTGTCTTGATAAGCAGAATTTGTTCTTCCTCTTGGTAATGGCTAGCTAAATTATTAGTACTTTTAATGGTTTTATTTTTTATATTTTTCTTTTTTGTGGAGAATGAGGTCTTGCCATGTTGCCCAGGCAGGTCTCGAACTCCTGGGCTCAAGCTTTCTTTCCCTCTAGCACTCCCTAAGTGCTAGGATTACTGGCGTGAGCTCCCATGCCCAGCTATTTTTAATTAAAAAAAATTTTTTCCATGGCTTGTGACACAGTCTCAGGAGGCCCTGAGAACATGTGCCCCAATGCTACCGGTTTAGAAAACTATTTGGGAAGAGACTAAATGGTAAATGTTGAAAGGCTAGAAATAACTTACAAATAGAAGATGGAAACAATGTGTTCAATGAAAATAAGCGGGTTATTAATTAATTAAAATTGTTATTATTTTTTGAGATGGAGCCTTGCTCTGTCACCCAGGATGGAGTGCAGTGGTGCATTCTCGGCTCACTGAAACCTTTGGCTTACTGCAACCTCTACCTCCCAGGTTTAAGAGATTCTCTTGCCTCAGCCTCCTGAGTAGCTGGGATTACAGGCGACCGCCCCTACACCTGGCTAATTTTTGTTATTTTAGTAGAGAGGGTTACAGCATATTGGCCAGGCTGTTCTCAAACTCTTCACCTAAGGTAATCCGCCTGTGTCAGCCTCCCAAAGGCCTGGGATTACAGGCATGAGCCACCATGCCCAGCTGTATTTATTTTATTTATTTATTTATTTATTTGTTTATTTATTTATTTTGAGATGGAGTCTCGCTGTGTCGCCCAGGCTGGTGTACAGTAGTGCGATCTCAGCTCACTGCAACCTCCGCCTCCCAGGTTCATGCTATTCTCCTGCCTCAGCCTCCCAAGTAGCTGGGATTACGTGCACCTGCCACCATGCCTGGCTAATTTTTGTATTTTTTAGTAGAGATGGGGTTTCACCATGTTGGCCAGGCTGGTCTCAAACTTGTGACCTCAAGTGATCCATTTCAGCCTCCCAAAGTACTAGGATAACAGGCATGAGCCACCATGCCCAGCCTATAACAGGTAATTTAGTCCAGTCATTATCAGATGCATGAGACCCCTCTAAAAGATGCTATCAAGTCATAATCTTTCTGATTTTCTTTTCTGGCCCATGGTCAGGTCATCAGGCAGTAGGTTAATTACATAAAGATGTGATCCTTGTACCTTCTCCTTTGCATTTGTACTACCTCACATCTGGTACTAATAGAAATAACTAAAACATGGACACAGTAGAATGTGTTCTTTTCTGTGTGAGATTAAGATATTTTTATACAGTTATGTCATTAATACTGGAAAACATTTTATGCTTTTAATAATAATCTTAACACTTTTTGGTGCTGATTCTGTTGAACCCTATTCTAAGAGCTTTATGGAAATTAACTCATGTAATCTTCTGAACAACCCTATAAGATGGCTATTATTATCCAGATTTCACAGATAAGGAAACTGAGGCAGAGAAGGCAAGTAACTTGCCAAAGGTCACAGCGAGTAGCAGAGCCAGGGTTATAACCAGGTATTCTCATGCCTTCGTTACTAACCACAGAGGCATAGTGCTTCTCACAAATGACAAATGTTTTAAGCACTGGGTACTGTTTGCCCAGTCATGTCAAAGAATGGAAATAGCAATATTATTGACAAGTTCTTCTCCATTTGTCTACTAGAAATCTGAAAGTTTCCTAGCAACCTCATCTTCTCACTACATCTGACTGAACCAGAAAGGAAGGCTGAGTATTTCATAGCAAGCTTTTACTTAAAAGATAAAGCAGGTAACTTTGTGATGTAAAAGTAGCAGATCAGATCTTTCAGATAAATTAGTCTCATTTATCTCACTGCCTCCAAAGGTCTAGTTACTGAAATGATGTATCTTTTGATACAGTACATGGAATCCTCAAAGTAAGCAGCAGTTTGAAATACTTATTTCTGTGAGGTTCAGATGACCAAATCACTTGCATCTTTTAAGTCTTCAGTACATGTTACAGGCACTGTTTATGAGTGATTTACATTTATTCTTCACAACAGTCTTGGGAGGCAGGTATTACACTGCTACTAGTATCATTTTACAGAGGAAGAAATCTGAAACACATACAAATAACTTGTACATAGTCACACAGCCAGTAAGTGAAAGACCCAAGATTTGAACCCAGGATGTCAGCTTCAGATCTCCAGCTTTTTTACCATTCTATACTGCTTCTCAAAAAAGAGAGTAATTTGAGGTAAATCATCGAGAGTTTCCAGTTTTATTAGTCTTGAGGCAGTGATTTAAGACAATTATTTCAGTTTTGTTTTATAAATGCTTTATGTAGGCTGGTCGTGGTGGCTCACATCTGTAATCCCAGCACTTTGGGAGGCAGAGACGGAAGGATAGCCTGAGCCCAGGAGTTCATGACCAGCCTGGGCAACATGGCAAGACCTCATTTCTATTAAAAAGGGATGGCTCATGCTACTCCCAGCACTTTGGGAGTCCGAGGCGGGCAGATCATTTGAGGCCAGGAATTCAAGACCAGCCTGGACAACATGGCATAACCCTGTCTCTACTAAAAATACAAAAATCAGCCAGGGCTGGTTGTGCATGCCTGTAATCCCAGCTACTTGGGAGGCTAAGGGAGGAGAATCGCTTGAACCCGGGAGAGAGAAGTTGCAGTGAGCCAAGATCACGCCACTGCACTCCAGCCTGGGCCACAAGAACAAGACTTATCTCAAAAAAAAAAAAAAAAGTTTTATGTAATGCAAGGTTTGTGAGGTTGCCACTGGTATTGCAAAGTAGTAATTCCTTTGGAATGAAGTAGATTCATCTCTCTTGATACTTCAAATTCTAGTATGTTGGGATTTGGTAAGAAAATGTTCAGTCCATCTCTGTCTTTCAAGATTATATTGCCTTTTGCCTTGATAGTGGAAATATTAAAATAGAGTAGGATTAACGTAGTAAACTTAGTGTTTCCAAATGTAATTACTACATTTCAGATTGCGGGTTTAATCTGCTTTTTGATTATTTAGGAGCTATTTATCCAAGTTGTGGGTTATTTCTAGTTTGTGGCTATTTAATAGTTCAAAGCATTTTTTAGGTAAGGTAAAGAGGGAAAAGTGAAATATATTTTTTAATCTGTTAGCTCTTGGATTGAGGAAGAAGTTGAAATTGATGGCTAGGGAATAATTAAAAAATTAGCCTGGCGGCTGGGCACAGTGAGTCACACCTGTAATCCCAGCACTTTGGCAGGCCGAGGTGGGTGGATCACAAGGTCAGGAGTTTGCGACCAGCCTGGCCAACATGGTGAAACCCTGACTCTACTGAAAAATACAAAACTTAGCTGAGCATGGAGGCGTGTGCCTGTAATCCCAGCTACTCGGGAGGCTGAGGCAGGATAATCACTTGAACCCAGGAGGCGGAGGTTACAGTGAGCTGAGATGGTGCCATTGCACTCCAGCCTGGGCGACAGGGCAAGACTCTGTCTCAAAAAAAAAAGAAAAAGAAAGAAAAGAAATTGATGGCTAGGAGACCTGTGTATGATAGCAGATCATCATTTTTTTCTTTTCTTTTCTTTTTTTTTTTTTTTTTTTTGAGACAGTCTTACTGTGTTGCCCAGGCTGGAGAGTAATGATGTGGTCTTGGCTCACTGAAACCTCTGCCTCCTGGATTCAAGTGATTCTCCTGCCTCAGCCTCCAAAGCAGCTGGGATTACAGGTGCACGCCACCACGCCTGGCTAATTTTTGTATTTTTAGTAGAGACGGGGTTTCACCATGTTAGCCAGGCTGGTGTCGAACTCCTGACCTCAGGTGATCCACCCGCCTTGGCCTCCCAAAGTGCTGGGATTACAGGTGTGAGCCACTGTGCCCAGCCCATTTATTTCATATTCACATCACGATACAAAAACCAGTGAATACAGGATTACTTAGTGAGATGAATAGCAAATATAGTAAGTGCTTCAGGGATTTTAGGGAGGGGACAAACATTCTAGGATTCATAACTAGGAAACAGTCGCTTCCAGAGATGAGAAAAATAGGAGAAAAATAGAGCTATATCCTATAGTGATTTGATAGGTGATTGTATTTGCAACTATATGTGAAATGAAGTAATCCTGTTGAGATTTTTCACCAAAACATGCCAGATATTTTATTTTTTCAAAAGTGCCAGTATAGGGAACAGAAAACTGAATTACAGAATCACGTAAGTCATGGAGCTTTAGTCCCTATGTAAATTTTCTGGTTTTAAAGATGCTACTAGTTTCTAAGTTGTCTTTTTTTTAATATTAAATTGTTCATAATACCAGTTTTAAAGTAAAAGTTGTGATTCCCTAAAGGTTAGAATTTGATTCTATTTCAAAATTTGTACAGTTAACAGAAAGCTTTTCTTTGGGGAAGTACAGTCATCAGATAAAGTGCTTCTATGAGTAACTGTATCCCCAGGGTAATGAAACCAGCACATTTGTTCATGGTGAGTAGGGTTAGTCTTTTTATTTTTTTCTTGTTTTCTTTTTTTTAAAGATTATCAGCTGGGCGCGGTGGGTCATGCCTGTAATCCCAGCACTTTGGGAGGCCTAGGTAGGCGGATCACCTGAGGTCGGGAATTCTAGACCAGCCTGGCTAACATGGTGAAACCCCATCTCTACTAAAAATACAAAATTAGCTGGGTGTGGTGGTGCATGCCTGTAATCCCAGCTACTCAGGAGGCTGAGGCAGGAGAATTGCTTGAACCCGGGAGGTGGAGTTTGTGGTGAGCCGAGATCACACCGTTGTACTCCAGCCTGGGCAACAAGAGCGAAACTCTGTCTTAAACAAAAAAAAAATAAAAATAATAAGAAAATATTATCTAGTGTTGATTCCCATCTTGATGGATTTAACATTCTCAATCTCCAAAACACTGGCAGAAAAACTTACCACAATACCATGTCTCATCTTTGCAGCAAATATGTGCCATCATTTAATAAATTTTCCAACATAAGAAGTGCCATATAATTTTGGAGCATGATTGGGAATCATCATGCATTCGTATTTATGCTTTGCTCTAAGGCAGTGAGTAGGTCTTGGACTGTGGCTTTATGTACATTAGAATTACCCAAGGAAAACTTATATTTAAACAATGCCAGGGTCCCTTTCCAGCCAGTTACATCTCTGGGATGGACCCCAAGCAATCTTCAAATGATTCTCTCAGGGTTACAAATCGCTGGTCCATGGGTTTTTATGTGCCATTTACCAAAAACTCAGCTGTCATGAGAATTATGCTTGTCTTTGGAACAGCTTCAACAAATACGTTACAGTTCAATTCACCCTAGCCATCTTAATTGCAAATCTTGAGAGTTGTCTCTTTTGATTTCGAGTCCTCTCCTCCAGTCTGTCCTGAATATACTTCTATCAGGCTTTTGCCTCCCACTCTACCAAGACTGCTGTCCTGTCAGGAAGTTGCTGGTCACTTACACATAACTAAATCCAATGGTCAAGTCTCCATCTTCAAATTACTATTACTATTAGTTTTTGACACTCCCTGTCCTTGAGATACTTTCTTCAGTTGTCTTCTTGACCAGCACTGTCCAATAGAACTTGAGCAATGCTGGTGATGTGCTTTATCTTTGCTGTCCAGATTGGTAGCCAATAGCTACCCGAAAGTAGCTCTTGAAACGGGGCTAACAGCCTGGCATGGTGGCTCACACCTGTATGCCGACAACTTGGGAAGCTAAGGCGGAACGATACCCTGAGCCCAGGAGTTCGAAGCTGTGGTGAGCTATGATCGCACCACTGCACCCCAGCCTGGGCAACAGGGGGAGATCCTGTCTCTCAAAAAGAAAAAATGCGGTTAATGTGACTGAGAAACTGAGTTTTAAATTTTAATTAAATAGCACATGTGGCACTGTGTATTAGATGGTCCCATTCTAGATACTTAACTGGTTTGCCTTCTTCTCACCAGTTTTTTTTTTCCTTTTTTTTTTTTTTTTTTTTGAGACAAGCTCTTGCTCTGTTGCTCAGGCTGGAGTGCAGTGGTGTGATCTCGGCTCACTGCAGCCTCCACCTCAGCCTCCCAAGTAGCTGGGACCATAGGCATGCGCCACTGTGCCCAGCTAATTTTCGTATTTTTAGTAGAGATGGGGTTTCACCATGTTGGCCAGGCTGGTCTCCAGCTCCTCACTTGAAGTGATCTTCCTACTTTACCCTCCCAAAATGCTGGGATTACAGGTATGAGTCACCACTCCCGGCCCTCAGCAGCTTCTTAAGTCTTCTTTGCTAGTTCCTTGTTGGGGATCTGCTCAACATCTAAATGTTGGCGTGCCCCAGTTCTTTTTTCTGTGTGTACTCCTTTGGACATCTCATCCATGGCTCATGGCTTTCAATATACGAATTGGCCACGCATGATGGCTCATGCATGTAATCCCAGCACTGTGGGAGGCCAAGGGGGGCGGATCACTTGAGGCCAGGTGAGACTAGCCTGGGCAATGTGGCAAAACCCCGTCTCTACTAAAAATACAAAAATTAGCCAGGCATGATGGCACGTGTCTGTGATCCCAGCTACTTGGGAGGTGGATGTGGGAGGATCACTTGAGCCTGGGAGGTGGAGGTTGCAGTGAATGGAGATTGCACCACTGCACTCCAGCCTGGGCGACAGAGAAAGAGCCTGTCTCAAAATAAATAAATATACAAATTTATGTCACTAACTTGGATCCCTCTCCTGAGCTCCAGACTTTACTATCCAATTGCCTGTTTGATAGGCCTTGACATGGTGCTTGGTAAGATGACTTACCAGGTACATGAAATTGAACCTATTCAAACCTAAGCTGCCAATCTCTCCACCCATCAAAATCTGTGCCTCGAGTTTCCTACGAGTCTGTTATCATCCCTGTGGCCAGGGGGGTTCCTTTTAAAATGTTACTCCTCAAAAATCCTCCCATAGCTTCCCTTCTCAGAATGAAAAGCAAAGTCCTTAACATGGCAAGTAATAAATGAATGGCCCTGCCCTGCCCTTGACCTTGACTTCATTTTCTTTTATTTATTTATTTGAAATGGAGTTTCGCTCTTATTGCCCAGACTGGAGTGCGGTGGCATAATCTCAGCTCACTGCAACCTCCGCCTCCTGGGTTCAAGTGATTATCCTGCCTCAGCCTCCTGAGTAGCTGGGATTACAGGCACCCGCCACCATGCTCAGCTAATTTTCGTATGTTTAGTAGAGACGGGGTTTCACCATGTTGGCCAGGCTGATCTCGAACTCCTGACCTCAAGTGATCCACCTGCCTCAGCCTCCCAAAGTGCTGGAATTACAGGGGTGCACCACCACACCTGGCCTTGACTTCATTTTCTACTACTCTCTCTGCCCTTGATTCCACTCCAGACACTGGTCTTCCTGCTGATTCTTGAACTCACCAGAATACCCTGATCCAGGGCCTCTGCACTCAGTGTGTCTTCTGTCTGGATGTTCCACCCTGGCCTGCTGAAATGTCACCTTAGTAAGGCTGCCTCTGATGACCCCTATTTGAAATTAAGCATCCTCTTTCCCTGTGTTTCTCCATAGCACCTAGCATCATGTACTATGTTATATATTTTGTCAGAATCTAAACTCTTATGAGAGCAGAAATTTTGTCTCTTTGTGCACTGCTGCGGACCCTATGCCTAGAATAGTGCCCGGCACATAGTAGTTGCTCAGTAATTTTTTATTGAATGAGTAAATCTTACTGCCACTAAACACTTTTCTTGCTAGACTACAAAACAATCTAGTTCACTGTCCAGATAGGATAAAGGTTAAAAGTTAACATCTAGCCGGGCGCAGTGGCTCACACCTGTAATCTCAGAACTTTGGGAGGCTGAGGCAGGCAGATCATCTGAGGTCTGGAGTTGGAGACCAGTTTGGCCAACATGGCCAAACCCTGCCTCTACTAAAAATAAATGTAGGCATGGTGATGCATACCTGTAATTTCAGCTACTCAGGAGGCTGAGGCAGGAGAATCACTTGAACCCGGAAGGCGGAGGTTGTAATGAGCTGAGATTGTGCCACTGCACTCCAGCCTGGGTGACAGACCAAGACTCTGTCTCCAAAAAATAAAATAAAATTAACATTTACTGTTAAACGCATAGTACAATCTGTCCTGTCTTCTAGTTTAGTTGTTGAGCTCTTTCATATTTTGGCATTTAGGGGTATATCATCTTCAAGGCCAAGATTTAAAATGAGTATCTCAACTTATTTATTTATTTTAGATCCAGGGACAGACTACAATATATTTTACCAACAGTTCTTGTAATATTGGTTGTCTTGGAATTTTTTTTTTTTTTTTTTTTTGAGACGGAGTCTCGCTCTGTCGCCCAGGCTGGAGTGCAGTAGCGCGATCTCGGCTCACTGCAAGCTCCGCCTCCCGGGTTCACACCATTCTCCTGCCTCAGCCTCCTGAGTAGCTGGGACTACAGGTGCCCACCACCACACCCAGCTAATTTTTTGTATTCTTAGTACAGACAGGGTTTCACCATGTTAGCCAGGATGGTCTCAACCTGACCTCGTGATCTGCCTGCCTCGGCCTCCCAAAGTGCTGGGATTACAGGCCTGAGCCACCGTGCCCGGCCTGTCTTGGAATTTTATTTATTTTTTGTTTTTATTTTTAGAGATGGGGTTTCACCACATTGCCAGGCTGGTCTCAGAGTCCTGGGTTCAAGCGATCTGCCCACCTTGGTCACTCAAAGTGCTGGGATTACGTGAGCCACCACGCCTGGCCAATTTTCTTTACTGATGCAGAGAAAAACACATTCACAAACAAGGTTTAAGTGGTGGTTAGAGTCCCTGAGAAATTCTCAAGCTACAATCATGAAGATAATGGTTTCTTAAACCACCTTACTTGCAGCAAGTATCACAGCTCTTCTTTTTTTTTTAAGGGATGGGGTCTTGCTATGTTGCCCAGGCTGGTTTCAAGCTCCTGGGGCTCAAGCAATCCTCCTGCCTCAGCCTCCCAAGGTGCTGGGATTACAGGTGTGAGCCACTGTGCCTGGCCAAGTGTCACAGCTCTTAGAGCTACAGCACACAGTTGAGTACTCTGGTGTTCAATATCTTGGACTTGTAAAGCACTCATTTAAACTACTGTCTCTAGAAGTTACTTCCATCCCCAGTAGAATTTTTGGCATTGGAATAAATCTCTATTTAAAACTGCACCCTATGGCCTGTTACTATCCCAATGTCAGCTGCTACTTTTTAAAAGATTTAAATAGAAGCTTACTGTCTAACTTCAGTTTCCTGGGCCATGTCTTTAAATAGAGCAATTCTGATCTCAAAGGTCACCTGAGAAGTGGAGTACTTACAGCAACATTGTGAAATTCATTTTATACTTTGAAAATAACACACTGGCCATAGGCCATTTTTTTCAAGGTTAGGCACATCAGTTTTAGAAATACCTCTTCTCTTTTTTTATGGTATCTTATTTCTCAGCCTCCCAAGGTGCTGGGATTACAGGTGTGAGCCACCGTGCTTGGGCAAGGTGGCTCTTTTTTTATGGTATCTTATTTCATATTTAGCCAAGCTCTCCTACTCTCTGGAAGTTGCATTATCATTCTTTTTCTTGTTTTCTTTTTTGAAACAAGGTCTCGCTCTGTTGTCCAGGCTTGACTCAAACTCCTGGGCTCAAGGGATCCTCCCACCTCCACCTCCCAAAGTGCTAGGATTACCAGGGAGAGCCACTGTGCTGGGCTTTTCCTCCTTCTTCTGACAAAGTAGTTGAATGGGAAATGTGGATTTTTTTTGCCTTGCTTTTAAAGTCTGAACTGGTTATTTTTCGCCCTGAATTACCAACATGACAGTGTTTTAAACTGTTAATATGGCTGCTGTGTTCTTATTAAATCTAAAGCCTAACTTTGTAAAATTAGAAATGGAAAGTTTTGGCTGGGTGAGGTGGCTCAGAGCTGTAATCCCAGCACTTGGGGAGGCAGAGGCAGGCAGATCATGAGGTCAGGAGATGGAGACTATCCTGGCTAACACGGTGAAACCCCATCTCTACTAAAAATACAAAAAAATTAACCGGGCGTGGTGGGCGCCTGTAGTCCCAGCTACTTGGGAGGCTCAGGCAGGAGAACGGCGTGAACCCGGGAGGCGGAGCTTACAGTGAGCCAAGATCCTCCCACTGTACTCCAGCCTGGGGACAGAGCAAGACTCCGTCTCAAAAAACTAAATAAATAAATAAAATAATTGAAAGTTTCAAAATATTTTCTGTATTCATATAGAAAATTACATCCTTTTTTAATGGAAAAAGAACAAAACGGCATAAAATGAAAAATCTCCCTCACTCCCAACTGCTACTCCCCTCCCTCTTCCCAGAGGTAGTTGTGCTATTCTTTCAGAGACATGTCTGTCTAGCTTATTCCACAATAGTAGCATAGTAGCATTCTACACAGTTCTTTTTTTTAATTTTTATTTTTATTTTTTTTTTGAGATAGAGTCTCGCTCTGTCGCCCAGGCTGGAGTGCAGTGGCACGATCTCGGCTCACTGCAAGCTCTGCCTCCTGTGTTCAAGTGATTCACCTGCCTCAGCCTCCCAAGTAGCTGGGACTACAGGCACCCACCAGCACGTCTGGCTAATTTTTTGTATTTTTAGTAGAGACGGGGTTTCACCATGTTGGCCAGGCTGGTCTCAAACTCCTGACCTCAAGTGATCCACCCAGCTCGGCCTCCCAAAGTGCTGGGATTACAGGCTTGAGCCACCGCGCCCGGCCTCTACACAGTTCTATACTTTGCTAATTTTTTTTTTTTTTTTTGAGATAGAGTCTCGCTCTGTCGCCCAGGCTGGAGTGCAGTGGCACGATCTCGGCTCACTGCAAGCTCTGCCTCCTGTGTTCAAGTGATTCACCTGCCTCAGCCTCCCAAGTAGCTAGGACTACAGGCACCCACCAGCACGTCTGGCTAATTTTTTGTATTTTTAGTAGAGACGGGGTTTCACCGTGTTAGGCAGGATGGTCTCGATCTCCTAACCTCGTGATCCACCCGCCTCAGCCTCCCAGAGTGCTGGGATTACAGGTGTGAGCCACCGCACCCGGCCCCCTTGCTAGTTTTTATTGCGCATATCTCAGAGATTGATCTTTAACAGCATATAGAGCTTTACCTTAGTGTTTTCCATGGCTGCACAATATTGTTGTACTAAGGTTCCTCTATTTTTATCTAATTATGGTCTTCTGATGAATAGTTAGGTTGTTTCCAGCCTTTTGTTACTAATAATGCTGCAATAAATAGTCTTATAAATAGATCTTTGTGCACATGTGTTACTCTATAGGACAAATACCTATAAATGAAATTGCTAAGTCAAAGAGCATGTGCCATACACACACACACACACACACACACACACACATATATATATATATATATATATTTTGAGACACAGCCTTGCTCTGTTGCCAGGCTGGAGTGCAGTGGCTCAATCTCGGTTCACTGCAACCTCTGCCTCCCGGGTTCAAGCGATTTTCCTGCCTCAGCCTCCCGAGTAGCTGGGACTACAGGCACGCCAAAACTTTCAATTTTTACTGTATTTTTAGTAGAGACGGGGTTTCACCATGTTGGCCAGGATGGTCTCGATCTCTTGACCTTGTGAGCCACCCACCTTGGCCTCTCAAAGTGCTGGGATTACAGGCGTGAGCCACCGCCCCCAGCCTAATATTTTAACAGAATTGTCAACTTGACTTTCTAAGAGCTTATAGCAATTTACACTCTCACCATGAATATATTATAGACCCCATATCCTTTCCAGCTCAATGCTGCATCAAAACTGTTGATTTTTCAGTCTGAAAAGTAAAAAAATGGTATTGCATTATGGTTTTAATGTCAATTTATTTGAAGTGCACATTTTTTTTTTTCACTGAAAAGCCATGTGTATTTCTTCTGTGATCTTGTGGTTCCTTTCCTTTACCTATTTTTCTGTTATATTTTCCTGACTAGTATATAAGGGATCTACATAAAAGAATTCGTTCTTAGTCATTTGTGCTGAAAATACTTAATACTTTTTCCTTTTTTATTTTGACCGTATTTACAGAATGTTCAGAAATTTCAGTTATTATGAATCACGTTTACTAATATTTTCCACTATGGTTTCTGGATTTTTACCTTGTAGTGTTATTAATTTCCCCAAACATGCTTATCTGCACCCATCACCAGTATGGATATAGTTTTGAACTGTGTGGTGCTCAACTACCAATCACAATAGTTCATACAAGGAATTGCTTATAAAGATTTTGTCGGGCCGGCGCAGTGGCTCACGCCGGTAATCCCAGCACTTTGGGAGGCTGAGGCAGGCGGATCACGAGGTCAGGTGATTGAGACCATCCTGGCTAACATGGTGAAACCCCGTCTCTACTAAAAATACAAAGACAACAAAATTAGCCAGGCATGGTGACGGGCACCTGTAGTCCCAGCTACTCGGGAGGCTGAGGAGGGAGAATGGTGTGAACCCAGGAGGTGTAGCTTGCAGTGAGCCAAGACGGTACCACTGCACTCCAGCCTGGGCAACACAGTGAGACTTCGTCTCAAAAAAAAAAAAAAGGTTTTGTCATAACACAGAGGTTGACGACTGAGTTAAAGAGCTTAGATTTTCCGGTTGTCTTTTTTTTTTTTTTGAGACGATGTCTTGCTTTGTCACCTAGGCTGGAGTGTGGTGGCACAATCTTGGCTCACTGCAACCCACGCCTCTCAGGTTCAAGCAATTCTACTGCACACGACCATGCCTAGCTCATTTTTTGTATTTTTAGTAGAGACAGGGTTTCACCATGTTGGCCAGGCTGGTCTCGAACTCCTGACCTCAGGTGATCTGCCCATCTTGGCCTCCCAAAGTGCTGCGATTACAGGTGTGGGCCATCACGCTCAGCCTCAGGTTGTCTTATATGTATGCATCTTATTGCAATATAAGAAATGATAGTCTATACTTATATTGATTGAACAATTTGAGAGATAGTTGCATCTTTGGGTTAAATAGAAACTAGATAAAAGTACTACATAATAAACTGAGGGCCACAGACATCTCCAACTGATTTTCTCATTTGGAAGAAAACATAAACTTTACTTCCTTTAAAAGTATAGGCTTTTTCAGTTAAAAAATTTAAAAGTTCTCCTGAAGCAAATGTTTAAACTGAAATCTAAAGGATAAGTAGATAGACAAAGGAGGTCATTTGGCCCAGGATTTGAAAGGCAACTAGTAGCAGAAGCATAAATCCTCTTAAGGATTTGGGCATGGTGGCTCAGGTCTATAATTCAGCTATTGGGGAGGCTGAGGCTGAAGAGGATCACTTGAGGCCAGGAGTTAGAAAACAGCCTAGGCAATGCAACTGAGACTTCCCTCGTCTCTTAAAAAAAAAAAAAAAAAAGCCAAGCATGGTTGCATGCATCTGTAGTCCTGGCTACTCTAGAGGCTAAGTGGGAAGATTGAGTCCTCAAGAATCTTGAGCTACTGAACTCAAGATTGCTTGAGCCCTTACCTTCCCAATGAGTTTGAAGTTGCAGTGAGCTATGATCATGACAGTGCACTCCAGCCTGGGTGACAGAAACTATCTCAAAAAAAAAAAAAAAAAAAAATCCTCCGATTCTGAATGCCCATTTCTGAATGGAGAGGCGGGGGGAATTGATTTCCTCACATATTTTTTTTTTTCCTATTTTTCCAAAGTAAGTTTTTCTTCCCAAAAAGGTTTAAATGTCTTAAAATTAATTTTGCACCACCTAATACTATAGCCAAGCAACCATAACCTATTATAAAAGAGTGAAAGTTCTTGTCCTTGGCCACAGAATTCTATTATTAAAATAAACATTTCTTACTGTGACGCAAAAGGACTTACTTTTAGAAAACACATCTATCTTGCATAAATTCCATATGTTTCACATTTTAAAAGATTTATCTAAGTCTAATGTCAAGCTTATTTTTAGGTAGGATTGTGCAGTTGACTTTCCTGTTCAAAAGTAAAGTTGGAGCTGTTTCAAAGAGTAACTTTATTCTGCTTGCCTGTGGCTGTTTGTACCATAGAAGGCAGATTTGTCAGGTGCAGTGGCTCATGCCTGTAATCCCAGCACTTTGGGAGGCTGAGGCGGGTGGATTATCTGAGGTCGGGAGTTTGACATCAGCCTAACCAACATGGAGAAACCCCGTCTCTACTAAAAATACCAAATTATCCTGGCGTGGTGGTGCATGCCGGTAGTCCCAGTTACTCGCGAGGCTGAGGCAGGAGAATCACTTGAACCCGGAAGGTGGAAGTTGTGGTGAGCTGAGATTGCACCATTGCACTCCAGCCTGGGCAACAAGAGCGAAATTCCGTCTCAAAAAAAAAAAAGAACTACAATAAAAAACAAGTTAGCCTGGTGTCGTGGCACACACCTAGTGCTTGGCTGCTTGGGAGGCTGTGGTGGGAGGATCACCTGAGCCCAGGAATTCCAGGCTGCAGTGAGCTGATTGTGCCACTGTACTCCAGCCTGAGTGCCAGTGACACCCAAGCGCAGCAGCAGATTAGAAAACCTGGCAAAGCATTTCTTCTATACTGGCCCATCTTTGTCAAACATGTGGCTTTCTTATGAAGAAGACAGTATTAGAATTGAAATCAGTATTAAAATTAATTAAAAGATCAATCTTATAAATCAGAATCTAAAAACACTGGGCCACAAACACAAATATTATCTTGAAATTTCTTCTTTATAACCTCATTTTCCAAAGGAAACATAAAATGTTCAGAGAAAAGTTCAGATATCAATTTAACAATGTGATCTATTTTCCGTATATACAGGTAAGTTTTTTTCTTTTTTGAGATGGAGTTTCGTTCTTGTTGCCCAGGCTGGAGTGCAATGGCACGAACGGCTCACTGTAACTTCTGCGTCCCAGGTTCAAGCTATTCTCCTGCCTCAGCCTCCCAAGTAGCTGGAATTACAGGCATGGGCCACCACACCAGGCTAATTTTGTATTTTTAGTAGAGACAGAGTTTCTCCATGTTGGTCAGGCTGGTCTCGAACTCTCGACCTCAGGTGATCCGCCCACCTTGGCCTCCCAAAGTGCTGGGATTACAGGCATCAGTCACCGCACCTAACCAGTTTTTTCTTTAATGATTGTATAGAGATAACAGTACCATAATAAATAACAGCTAAATATTAGAAACATTAGCATAAACTAAATAGATACTTTCTGATGATCTATAATTTTTTCTAGTTGGCATTGTTTGATTGCCCAAGAGTACTTAGTGGAAGGCTGCTGTTCCAAAGTAAAATAGTGTTTCAAGGATATGAAAAGGTATGTAAATTTTCACTGAAATTATTTCATAATAAAAGTGATTCATAAAAGTTGATTAGGCCGGGCATGGTGGCTCATGCCTATAATCCCAGCACTTTGGGAAACTGAGGTGGGCAGATCCCTTGAGTCCAGGAGCTCTAGACCAGCCTGGGCAACGTGGTGAAACCATCTCTACAAAGAATACAAAAAAATTAGCTGGATGTACTGGTGCATGCCTGTGGTCCCAGCTATTTGAGAGGTTGAGGTGGGAGGATCACCTGAGCCTGGGATGCGGAGGTTGCAGTGACAGTGAGCCAAGATTGTGCCACTGCACTCCAGCCTTAGTGACAGAGTGAAACCCTGTCTAAAATTTAAAAAAAAAAAGGCTAGGAGCAGTGGCTCACACCTGTAATCCCAGTGCTTTGGGAGGCCGAGGCAGGAGGATCACAAGGTCAGGAGTTTGAGACCATCCTTACCAACATGGTGAAACCCCATGTCTACTAAAAATAAAAAAATCAGTCAGGCATGGTGGCACACGCCTGTAATCCCAGCTACTCAGGAGGCTAAGGCAGGAGAATTGCTTGAACCTGGAGGCGGAGGTTGCTGTGTGCCAAGACTGCGCCATTGCACTCCAGCCTGGGCGACAGAGTGAGACTCCATCTAAAAAAAAAAAAAGTTGACCTGGTGTGGTGGCTCACGCTTGTAATCCCAGCACTTTGGGAGGCCAAGGTGGGTGGATCACCTGACGTCAGGAGTTCGAGACCAGCCTGACCAACATGGTGAAACCCCATCTCCACTAAAAATACAAAATTAGTTGGGCGTGGTGGCACATGCCTGTAATTTCAGCTACTTGGGAGGCTGAGGCAAGAGAATTGCTTGAACCCGGGAGGCAGAGGTTGCAGTGAGCCAAGATCGCACCAATACACTCCAGCCTGGGCAACAAGAGTGAAACTCTGTCTCAAAAAAAAAAAAGAAAAAAAAAGTTGATTAATGATTTCTCTCACCTTTTATCAGCTTTAAAAAAATCTAAAGGCTATTTATGTAACCCAGTACTCTGTAATCTGAGGGTAAATACTTATCCTGAGATTTATCTCTGAAATAAGTCACATAATTTGTAAAGTTACTTCCAACTCTAAAATCCCATGACTATTTGTATTTTACTAGGTACATTATACTTGATTTCTTTGCACTGAAGCTATCTAAATCAGGAAGGATGCATAGCAAATAAAAATGCCTTAGTCCCACTGACAAGCAGAAAAGAAACACACACACATACATACTTTAGGAATATATATTTTTAAAGGATTCAATAATCTTTTTAAAGCAAAATCAAAGTATGGCTACAGGAGGAGAGGAAATATCCAAATTGTAATCAACGCAGATTGTTTAGGTAAGGCCTTATATTTGTACCTGTATACATACCATATCACAGCACAAAAACATACCCTACCCCATCTGGCTCTCTTAAGGTACATGATAAATCAGATTAATGCACATTCATCAAGCGGCATCATCTCAGGATATCTGTATCTTTGACATGGGTATGAATTCAGGGTTTCCTTGGGTCTCTTTCAAGGACTCTCTCTTCAGTATTTCTATTTCCTCATTTTCCTTCTATTTATGAAGAACTGTTATTTTTTACATTTAATGCCCACTTTTCACCACTTGTTCATGTCAGTTCTCTGAAACGTTACTGCCTATGAACCATGACATACTGTTTATAACAGAAGCAGAAGTTAAAAGATGTAGACATCACACAAATCAATGATTATTTTAAAAATAGAAAACAATGATAAAAATTCAGTTGCCAACTTCAGAGGATTTTATGTATTATGAAGTGTTCTATTTTCCTTCCATGGTCTGAAATTTATTTTTCAAGAAAACAGATTTCATTTCTAAGCCTTTACTATCTTTGCTAGAAACAGAAAAACCAGTTTTCTCTTTGACAAAATTGTCCCAGGAAAACAACACAAATGCTTTTCCAAATTAGAGCATAAGTCTTCCTTAAATGTCCTAGTGTGACAATTGGGATACAACAGCCATCTTTTAAATGTCATAAAGGCTATTGTTAAGACGGTGGTTTTGGCCGTTTTGCAGATGGTCCATCGAAGTTAGTTCTGTTATCAATGTTATTTTCATCTTCTGCATCATCTTCATCATCACCTTTTAAAATAAATATTTGTTGTATGACAATACATTCTATGGTTGAAAGAAATATATATAGCTAAAGTGGTTGATAACGAGACCATTTCACTTTAGGGATTAATAAAACCATGCACATTTTAGATTAAAATGATTTTGAGAATTTCAGTGTTTAAAATCTTTATTTTCTATCACTTTCCTCTTTGGAAATATTAACTCATTCATCATAAAATCCAGTCTTTTTTTTTTTTTTGAGATGGAGTCTTTCTCTGTTACCAGGCTGGAGTGCAGTGGTGCGATCTCAGATTACTACAACCTCTGCCTCCAGGGTTCAAGCGATTCCCCTGTCTCAGCCTCCCAAGTAGCTGGGATTACAGGCATGCGCTACCACGCCCGGCTAATTTTTTGTATTTTAGTAGGGACGGGGTTTCACCATGTTGGCCAAGATGGTCTCGATCTCCCGACCTCGTGATCTGCATGCCTCGGCCTCCCAAACTGCTGGGATTACAGGCATGAACCACTGCGGCCGGCCAAAATCCACTTTTAAAAGTGTACAGCTTAGTGGTTTTTAGTAAATTCACTAGATTGTGCAATCATCACCACTATCCAATCCTAGAACACTTTCATCACTCCAAAGAGAAATGAATTATGCCCATTAGCAGTCACTTTCCATTCCCCTCAGCCTTCAGCAACCACTAATCTATTTTTGTTCCCCCTTAATTTTTATTAGTGAGAGGGTCTTGCTATGTTGCCCAGGCTAGACTCAAACTCCCAGGTTCAAGTGATCCTCCTGTCTCAGCCTCTAGAGTAGCTGGGACTACAGGTGCCCACCACTGCACCCAGCTCACTAATCTATCTCTATGGATTTGCCTCTTCTGTATATTCATATAAACAAAATCATATAACATGTACCCTTTTGTGTCTGGCTCTCACCTTAGCATAATGTTTTCAAGGTTCATTCATGTTGTAGCACGTATTAATACTTCATTACCTTTTATTGCTAATAATATTCCATTGTATGGATATACCACATTTTGTTAATGCACTCATCAGTTGATGGATATTTGCATTATTTCTATTTTTTAAAATTATCATTATTTTTAGAGATGAAGAGATGAGGCCTCACTCTGTCCTCCAGGCTGGAGTGCAGTGGAACAATCAGCCCACTGCAGCTTCAAACTCTTGGGTTCACATGATCCTCCCACCTCCTAAAGGTGCAACACCAAGCCTGGTCAATTGTGGTTTCCACATTTTAGCTACTATAAATGCTGCTGCTATGAACATTCATGTGTAAGTTTTTGTGTGAACATACTTTCCAGTTCTCTTGGGAGGACTACCAGTGGAACTACTGGGTCATATGGTAACTTCATGTCAACTTTCTGAGGAGCTACCAAACTCTTTTTCCCAGTGGTTACACTGTTTTACATTTCCACCAACAATGTATAAGATCTCCAATTTCTCCACATTCCAGCCAACACTTGTTATTGTTCTTTTTGATTATAGCCAACATCCGTATTATCAAGATGTAATTCCCAAGATGGAAGGAAAGTACAGTTTAAGCTCTTCTTAGAGAATTGTAAATCCTGACTCTAATATCTATTCTTGGATTTTTCAGCTCAGGACAGTTAAAATGTACCTGCCTGGCCGGGTGCAGCAGCTCAGGCTTGTAATTCCAGCACTTTGGGAGGCCAAGGCGGGTGGATCATGAGGTTAGGAGTTCGAGACCAGCCTGGCCAACACAGTGAAACCCCGTCTCTACTGAAAATACAAAAATTAGCTGGGAATGGTGGCAGGCGCCTGTAATCTCAGCTACTTGGGAGGCTGAGACAGGAGAATCACTTGAACCCGGGAGGCAGAGGTTGCAGTGAGCCGAGATTGTGCCACTGCACTCCAGCCTGGGCAACAGAGCTAGACTCCATTTCAAAAAAAAAAGTACCTGCCTATTTCTGCATTCGAGGCAATTTTTGAAAAATAATGCAGTTAAACTTCACATTTCTACTTCCAAACTGCACCTACAAAACTGGAAAGGCAAGGGAGTCTCTAGGAGTTAATACATGTTAAAATTAAGTCTGTCCCAGTCTTTGGAACCTGTTCCTACTCTGCAATAGATTGTACTATTCCAAATATGTCTGTAGTTTCACACCTGATAAAACTCCTTTTTATTCAATACCCAGCTCAAAAGTCTTATCCTCTCTGAAGCCTTCTGAGGGTCTCTGGGTTTGCAACACTTACAGAGGGCCATAGAACCACTTTCTTTTTCTTTTTTTTTTGAGAGGGAGTCTTGCTCTGTCGCCCAGGCTGGAGTGCAATGGCGCGATCTCGGCTCACTGCAACCTCCCCCTCACGGGGTCAAGCGATTCTTCTGCCTCAGCCTCCCGAGTAGCTGGGATTACAGGTGCCTGCCACCACTCCCAGCTAATTTTTGTATTTTTAGTAGAGATAGGGTTTCACCATATTGGCCAGGCTGGTCTCGAACTCCTGACCTTGCGATCCGCTCGCCTCAGCCTCCCAAAGTGCTGGGATTACAGGTGTGAGCTACCGGCCCGGCCCACTTTCACTTTTAATAAGAGTGTTTGCCTGTCTAATTCCCTTGTGTTTCACAAGGGCAGGAACTGAGTCGCATTCACCTCATTCTTCCTCCAGGGCTCAGCTCAGGGTTTGGCAAATAGTAGGCATTCGGCACGTTTTTTAGTGAAATAAATGAAATAGCGATGAGTCGTGGAAATGCTTGAGTAGAAGCAGCCCAAATAAATATGGTGATAAATGCCAACAATTTTTATTTTTATTTATTTATTTTTTTTTGAGACGGAGTCTGGCTCTGTCGCCCAGGCTGGAGTGCAGTGGCCGGATCTCAGCTCACTGCAAGCTCAGCCTCCCGGGTTCACGACATTCTCCTGCCTCAGCCTCCCGAGTAGCTGGGACTACAGGCGCCCGCCACGTCGCCTGGCTAGTTTTTTGTATCTTTTTTAGTAGAGACGGGGTTTCAACGTGTTAGCCAGGATGGTCTCGATCTCCTGACCTCGTGATCCGCCCATCTCGGCCTCCCAAAGTGCTGGGATTACAGGCTTGAGCCACCGCGCCCGGCCAATTTTTATTTTTTAAATTATCTTTGAAATAATAATAGAAACGGGGTCTCGATATGTTGCCCTGGCCGTTCTGGAACTACTGACCTGAAGTGATCCTCCTGCCTCGCCCTCCCAAAGTGTTGGGATTACAGGCGTGAGCCCCACTTCGCCTGGCCAGCCAACAATTTTTAGATGCAATTCTTCTTTCCTCGAGGCTCACTTTGTCCAAGTCTGCCACTCTACACGGGCTCCCCAAGCCAATTTCCCCTGGCGCCCGCCCCGTCCTCCTGTCGCTGCAGCACCGTCTCAGAGCTCACCGTCCAGGGCCTCGTCTGGAGCCGCCGCCACCCGGTGCTGCACTTCTGCCTGTACCAGGGGGCCGAATAATTCCGTTACCAGCTCCTTCATCTGGGCCACGCCAGACAATAGACCCTGGAAAGGGTCGCCGTCACCCGGCGCCTCACAGGACACCCGCAGCTTCTGCGGCTTCCCTTCCTGCCCGATATACTCTCCCAGCAGCTCCATGGTGACCGCTAAGCTTCCAGAACACGACACCGGGAAGCGCCACCCGGAGGCGGAAATCAGCCCGCGGCCGGCGCAGGCGGCAGAAGGGAGAGGAGTGACATCCGTTTGTCGGAAGTCGCTCCTCCCCCTTCCTTCGCTTTTTTTCCTTGTCATTGGTTCCTGGCACTCGGGCCCCGCCTCCTCCGGCTACGCCCCTCGTGGCCGCTTTTCCCGCCTCCGCCGGGGCCGAGCCGCGGTTCGGGTGACAGTTGAGGATGGCCGGAGCTGAGGGCTCCGCTGGGCGGCAGTCGGAGCTGGAGCCCGTGGTATCGTTGGTCGACGTCCTCGAGGAGGACGAAGAGCTGGAGAATGAGGCGTGTGCTGTCCTGGGCGGCAGCGACTCCGAGAAGTGCTCCTACTCGCAGGTGGGCACGCGGCCCGGGCCTTGTCTCCCGCGGCTCCCGCCGAACCTCCCCTTCCCGGCCCGGCTGTCCCTATTCCCGCCTGCCGCAGTCGTCTCCCCAGTGGTGGTCCGGGGCCGCCGTTAGTCTGCCGCTTCCTTACCCCAAGCCCACCCTTCCCTTTTATCCCCAACCTCCTGGGCCCCCTTCAGCCTGTGTCCAGCAGGGGCCCCCATCTTCCCTCTCTAACTCTGTCCGGCCAGCCAGGAAGGGCCCTGGAGCAGCTGCTCTGTCCGTCCTCTCCAGCCTCTTCCTGGTGCACCACTGCTTTTCACGAAACCAGCCCGCCACCTCTCAGATCCAGACATCTTTGTCCCTGCTTTTCCCATCCTAAGATTATTTATTTATTTATTAGGGACCAAATGGGAGAGTCAGGTTAAAGAGATTTTCAAATCCATAGGGATTTGCGGTGAGCTCCTTGACAGCTAGTTCCTCTGCAATTTAGTTTGACAAGTGCTAGCTAGTACTTTTTCTTTCTTTTTTTGGCAAAATGAAGCAAGTACCCATGTCTGTCTGCAGTCTGCCCTCCTCCCCTGGAAATAGACCGAAAACAGAACAGCAAGTGGCCCTGGCAAGGGAGGGGAGAGAGGAGAAAAGGGTCTATTTGGCATTTAGAAGACGTTGTGAGTGAGCAAGTGTTTGAGGGGGTGTGATGTGTTTAGTGACTCACCCTATACTTGGAGTTACAAAAATGGAAAAGGATGGGTAGGAAGAAGACTGACAAGGGATAAGAATTGGCAGGAAGAAGGGTTACCTAGGCAGAGGGGTGGATTGGAACACTGGGGAGATGAGGGGAGATACTTGCGTTCATTATGTGGTATGAACTGAGGTCATAATACCAGTTCTCGTTGTTGACCAAGTTTAGTTTACACTGCAAAGTGCTAGATTGTTGAATAAACCTGGTATCCAGACATAGCCCCAGGTATTTTAAAACCTTTGGTCACCACTAAAACAATTTTTCGCCTGCTTTCCTTAAAAAAAAAAGTTCTAAGTCTGTATGTAAACTATTTTTGAAGTGTAGTTACCTTTATAAAATGGATTCCCTTAATATTTTCTTTTATTGTGGTAAAAAAAAAATGGAAATTTGCACAAATCATGTACACAGCTTGAAAGGAAAGTGTGCATGTTCCCACCACCCAGATCAACAAATAGAACATTAGGAGTGCAAAAGGCTTATTGGAAAAGAAGTTAAAAAAAAAAAAAAAAGAAAAGAAAGAAATAGAACCTTACTGGCATCCCGGAAGCCTCCTTGTCTATCTTCCTCCTTCCTAGAGGAAGGTAACTATACCTATTATACATATTTACTTTTTTTTTTTTTTTTTGAGATGGAATTTCACTCTTGCCACCCAGGCTGGAGTGCAATGTCATGATCTTGGCTCACCACAACCTCCATCTCCCAGGTTCAAGCAATTCTCCTGTCTCAGCCTCCCAAGTAGCTGGGATTACAGGTGCCCGCCACCACGCCCAGCTAATTTTTGTATTTTTAGTAGATGGGGTTTTTTAGAGTTGGGGTTTCACCACGTTGACCAGGCTGGTCTTGAACTCCTGACCTCAGGTGATCTGCCCACCTTTGCCTCCCAAAGGGCTGGGATTACAGGCGTGAGCCACTGCACCCAGCCTACATATTCACTTTTTAACATTTGGTCACATTTATCTCCTTTTCTACTTAAAATTTGTTGTTTTAAAATTTTGGACTATTTAAAAATAAGTTGCAGACATGATGACACTGTACCTCTAAATACTTCAGCATGCATCTCCTAAAAATCAAAGAGATTCTTTGCATGTGTTGATTCTCTCTTTGGTGGATTTACAAACATTTTCCAGGATGAAAGTGTGATATTACTTACATAAACCTATACATATGCTCCTGTGTTTTCACATGTTAAAATGATTAAACAGATCCATTTATTCACAGCCGACTGACAAATTCAGACATCCTATCACTTTAAGAAAGGAGTGCTGACTTGTGTCATGGCTAATGCTTGTAGTCCCAGCACTTTGGAAGGCCAAGGCAGAGAACTGCTTGAGCCCAGGAGTTTGAGACAAGCCTAGGCAACATAGCAAGACCTCATCTCTGCAAAAAATAAATAAATTAGGAAGAAATAAAAAAGTGCTTGCATAAAAAAAAGCACTAGTATAAAAATGAAACATGCAACACAACTGTGTTTTGGTTGATGCTCTGCTGTGTAAACTTTTTAGTCTTAATGGTTTTTACAGAAAGGTCTTGACCACAGATAATCTGATTTTAATTATTTTTCAGTTCCTAGTGTGGGTATTAGGTAAACCATGCTATTACATTAATTCTCTTTTCCATTTTGGGGGCTTTTAGGGCTCAGTAAAGAGGCAAGCACTATATGCCTGTAGTACCTGCACCCCAGAGGGAGAAGAACCAGCAGGAATTTGTTTAGCTTGCAGTTATGAATGTCATGGAAGTCACAAACTATTTGAGCTATACACAAAAAGGTAAACATAGTCAGAGATTGTTACTAAATGCTTTTGAAGTATAGATTCTTTCCCATCTACACTTTTTCCTAATCTTGTTTTTTCATGCAAAGCTGTTGTACAGTAGTGAAATTTCATGTAATTATTTTATATAATTAGAGAGAGTTGTTTCTAGAGCCTTTAAAAACATAATATGGTACAAACTCAAACTACTCATCTTTCTCTGCCATCATTTTACTTGTGTGTGTTTGTGTGTATGTGATATAAATATTTGCCTCTGTACATATTAATTTCCAGAATTGTGAAGTCTTATTATGTGCTTGAATGCTTGAAGAAATTTTAAATTGGATTTTGTAAAAAGAAAAATAAAATTGTTTATTTCCTCCTTTTTTCAGAAATTTTCGTTGTGATTGTGGAAACAGCAAGTTTAAAACTTTGGAATGCAAATTACTTCCTGTAAGTAAGCACTGTAACTATAAATGCAGTTAGAGCAGCTGGGGTTAATATTTGCCAGAGTGGGTAAAAAACAAATACCTGTATTTTCCAAAAAAGAAGTTCCTATGCTTATTCTTTGCAGATGGCCATTTCATTTTTTACTTTGTTGGAAAAACTATATAAACTGTTGAGAGCCTACAAGATAGATGGTAATTAATATGAAAGGTTTGGGGGAGAGATGTACTTGAAAGTAATTCAAGTTTAATTATATTGGTTGTACTTATTCTCTGAGGCTTTTAAAGCGAAGGGTATGACTTAAAAACAATAAACAGGGTTAGGAGATCCAGACCATCCTGGCCAACATGATGAAACCCTGTCTCTACTAAAAATACAAAAATTAGCTGGGCATGGTGGCACCCAGTCACCTACTCAGTCAGCTACTTGGGAGGCTGAGGCAGGAGAATTGCTTGAACCCAGGAAGTAGAGGTTGCAGTGAGCTGAGATTGCACCACTGCACTCCAGCCTGGCAACAGAGCAAGACTCTATCTCAAAACAAAAACAATAAATAGACTGGCACAGTGGCTCACACCTGTAATCCTAGCACTTTGGGAGGCCGAGGTGGGCAGATCACTTGAGGTTAGGAGTTCGAAAGCAGCTTGGCCATCATGGTGAAACCACCCCCCCCAACTAAAAATACAAAAAATTATCTGGGCATGGTGGTGTGTGCCTGTAATCCTAGCTACTCGGGAGGCTGAGGCACGAGAATCGCTTGAACCCAGGAGGCAGAGGTTTCTCTCACCCGAGATTGTGCCACTGCACTCCAGCCTGGGTGACAAAGCGAGACTCCATCTCAAAAAAAAAAGAAAAAGAAAAACCAATAAATAAGGCCGGGCGTGGTGACTCACACCTGTAATCCCAACACTTTGGGAGGCCTACGTGGGAGAATGGCTTGACCCCAGACCAGCCTGGGCATCATAGTGAGACCCCATCTCTTATCAAAAAGGAAAAAGAAGTACTTTGAAATTCCAGGCCAATATCAGTTCACATAGATTGATAATTAATATTTATGATTAACTTTTATCTCCACTTTACTGAATAGGTGTATTTAATTTCTCCTAATTACCACCAAAAAAAAAAAACCAAAAACAAATTTTATTTTTTCTCTGTATCCTGAAAAAAGTATCCCTTTATTAGTAGTGAGTTTTTTTTTTTCCTACTTTGAAAGTTACAAGATCAGCCTCTTGGGGGAAATAATGTGGAAATGTATTGAATGCATTAATTTTATAATGTGTGAAATTATAGTTAAAATTAGATCATATTATTATTGAAATCAATATTATATTTCAGGACAAAGCAAAGGTAAATTCTGGCAATAAGTACAATGACAACTTTTTTGGATTGTACTGCATTTGCAAGAGACCTTATCCTGATCCTGAAGACGAGGTAAGAGAATTGTAAGTTAAACCTGGGAGTGTGTCCCCTCTAGCCTTGATTCCTCAACTGCTTGTCATATCTGAGCCTCTGGCTCTTTAGGAGGCAGTGCAGGATGGTGAAAGGGTTCTAAATTTATCTTTTCTTATGAATCTGGGTTGGATCTATAATTGGTACACATCTCAACCATTCTTTTCATTTTTACATCATAAGAATGAAATATTGGAGAGGACTTTCCCAAAGCCAGAGCTTCTTCCCTTCCTCTCCTTCCCTGACTGCCTCCCCCTGCCCCCTAACACTTTCTAAGAAATGACCTTCAATTTCTTGTGTCTCTTTACGGAAAGAAATGGGGTATACAAACAGCATCCTCTTAAAAATGTCAATGAGAAATATATGCAAAATTCAAAATGAGTTCTTCCTCACTCCTGCACCTCTTACCTCCCAAGCCTAACCACTGTTAACACTTTTGGTGTGTATATTTTTAGGTCTTTTTCTGTGCACATGAAAGTGTTTGAGTGAATGTGTGTTTCAATGTGTAATTTCCTTTCCATTAACAGAAGTGAAAATTCTGTACACTCACTTCTGCAGCTGGTTTTTCTCACCAGTATATCATAGACATTCTTTCATGTTAACAAACACACTTACCCCATTCTAACTGCTACAGAGTGTCCTATAACTTCATATGCCATAAGTTAGTCAACCTAATTGTTCTTCTATAGCAGAATGGCATTGTCTGATTTTTCAATATTATAAGGAAAGCTAGAGTGAACATCCTTATACAGTAATACAACTGAGTATACTCCGTATTTATGTAGAATGGATCAGTAGAATTGACAGATCAAAGTGTATTTGTGGGGTTTAAAATTGTGATTGGCCGGGCACTGTGGCTCATGCCTGTAGTCCTGGCTACTCGGGAGGCTGAAACACAAGAATCACTTGAACCCATGGGGCAGAGGTTGCAGTGAGCCTGGATTGCGGTGCTGCACTTCAGCATGGGTGACAGAGCGAGACTCTGTCTCAAAAAATAATAATCATAATAAATAATAAAATAAAATTGTGATCATATCTGCCAAAAAAGTTGAACCAGCAACAGTATATGATAATGTTTTTTCCCCAACACTTTTGTCAACCCTGCGTATTACCAGTTCTCGGAAATTTTGCCATTTTGATAAATGAAGAATAGTATCTTAAATTTTTTTTTCTTCCCCTGATGATAAGTGAGATTATGCATTTTTTCACGAGTTTGCTGGACATCCGTAATAACCTTCCCTCTGAATTGTCCTTTCATATCCTCAGCCCATGTTTTGATTGGTTTGGGTTTTGTTTGGGTATTTACTGATTTGAAAGAGTACTTTTTGTCTTTAGAGATATTAGCCTTCTGCCTTCTTCCTTGTTTTCTAATTGCATTGGAACTATAATTATTAAACCAAATTATGTACAGGGACAGATTGAAGGTCTCTGAGTTAGCAAAAATAAAATCTTAAAACTGGATTTTTTTTTTCTTTCTTTTTTTTTAAGACAGAGTCTCGCTCTGTCACCCAGGCTGGAGTATAGTAGTGTGATCTCGGCTCACTGCATCCTCTGTCTCCCAGGTTCAAGCGATTCTCCTGCCTCAGTCTCCTGAGTAGCTGGGATTACAGGCACCTGCCACCATGCCTGGCTGATTTTTGTATTTTTAGTAGAGACAGAGTTTCACCATGTTGGCCAGGCTGGTCTCAAACTCCTGACCTCAGGCGATCCGCCCACCTTGGCCTCCCAAAGTGCTGGGATTATAGGTGTGAGCCACCGCGCCTGGCCAAAACTGGATATTTTAAGGCATGTAGTAAAGTGTTACAGCTCCTCCTGTTCCACAATATGTGCTTTTTATTTTCCCCCTTTAAGAAGCCTACAATAGGAAAAGGACAACAACATTGGGATGTTAATTAACAGTTAAGAGAGCCTGGGAATAAAAGAAAATCATCCCCCAAATAGTCTGTGTTCTTTGGTATATTATTTTCCTAGGGCCAGCATTTAATTATTTAATTTATTCAAATTAGAGGAGTTATCTATCAAGAGGTTTTTCTTAACATTTACTTTTCAGTGTACTTGGCAGGATGGTTTTCCTGCAGCAGAAAGACATTGTCTAATTTTTCAATATCATAAAGAAGGCTGGAGTGACCATCCTTATACAGTAATACAACTGAGTATTGTATTAAAGGATGGTGTGGTGAAAAGTCCTAGTTGTCACTGTCTGCATTGGTCCATTCACATTACTTGCCTGGGCCTGAGTTTTGTATAAAATGGGAATGCCCTCCTTGTCTACACAGTTTTGTGAGAATCAGATATTAAGTAACTGATGTGAAAGAGCTTTGAGATTGTTTGTAAAGGGCTTATCTCAATGTAAGCCTTTGGAACACCAGTTCATGTGGAACAAATATTTAGTATCTTATTCTACTGTGTCCCAGGTTACTTCCATGTTCCCGAATTCAGTGTAATCCTTAACAAACTGCTTTTCTCTGTTAGATTCCAGATGAGATGATCCAGTGTGTAGTCTGTGAAGACTGGTTCCATGGAAGGGTAAGGAAAATGTTCTACATTTTGAAACCATTGTCATCATAAAAAGATAAAGGTTATATTTTACATTATAATTACTCTTCTAAAAATAAATTCTAGTGATATGATCAGTGTATTATTACAGTATTTATTTATAAAATAATGGGCATTTTGGACAGTTCGGCAATCACAAGAAAATTTTTGGTGTTCTATATTCACAGCATCTTGGTGCCATTCCCCCTGAGAGTGGGGATTTTCAGGAGATGGTATGCCAGGCCTGCATGAAACATTGTTCTTTTTTGTGGGCTTATGCTGCACAATTGGCAGGTAGGTATCTTTGTGAAGTTAGTGTGCCACAAACTTGTGCTTGTGAAATTTGTGTGTTCAATTCAGAATTTTTAGCAACTATTTTTAACTCTGTGGTTATAAAATAGTATATGTTCTGGCCAGGCACGATGGCTCACGCCTTTAATCCCAGGACTTTGGGAGGCCAAGACAGGTGGATCACCTGAGGTCAGGAGTTCGAGACCAGCCTGGCCAATATGGTGAAACCCCGTCTCTATTAAAAATGCAAGAATTAACCGGGCATCATGGCACGTGCCTGTAATCCCAGCTACTCAGGAGGCTGAGGCAGAAGTATCGCTCGAAACCAGGAGGCAGGGGTTGCAGTGAGCTGAGATCACACCACTGCATTCCAGCCTGGGCAACAGAATGAGACTCCATCTCAAAAAAAAAAAACCAAAAAATAGTATGTGTTCTTTCTCCACAAGGTGCATAGATTGGTTGGGATACTACCAAAAACAAATTTATACTTAAATGATATGATGCAGAATATTGATGAGACCAGAGTTAGAGAAAATGGAGGAGGCAGTTTTCGAATGGGATTTTGAAAGATAAATAGAACCGAAATAAGTTGTTAATTATAACACATGGTATATCGGTTGGCGAGGGGGTGGTGTCTTAGTCTATCTGGGGTGCTAGAACAAAATACCTTAGGCTGGGTAATTTATAAACAATAGACGGATATTTCTCACAGTTCTGGAGGCTGGGATGTCCAAAATTCAGGTGCCTGCAGAGTCAGTGGTTTGGTTGGGGGCCCCTTCCTCATAGATGGAGCCTTTTATGTGTCAGTACCTGTTAAAAGGGGCAAACAAGCTCGCTTGAGCCTGTTTTATAAGTCCGAGCCCTCATGAATGGGATTAGTGCCCTTATAAAAGTGGACTGCAGGCACATGCTACCCCGCCCTGCTAATTTTGTATTTTCTGTAGAGACAGTGTTTCACCATGTTGCCCAGGCTGGTCTTGAACTCCTGAGCTCAAGTGATCCACTCATCTTGGCTTCCCAGAGTGCTGGGATTACAGGCATGAGCCACCATGCCCAGCCTATCTGGTGCTTTTATTATACACTAAGAAATTAAATCAAAACAACTAATTAATGAATGGTCCTGAGGCATTAAATCTCTTATTAGTAATGCTTTATGTGTTTCTTAATTTATTTTTAAGGTGGCAGTTAAACTCATAGTATCTGCTGCTTTGGCTTCATAATTTCTTGCCCTTCTCATCTTTAGAGACCAGTTCACCATACAAACCATGAGCAGCATAGGTGTACCTCCAGTCTCATGTTTTTCTGTCTTTTTTTTTTGAGACAGCGTCTGGCTGTGTTATCCAGGCTGGGGTGCAGGGGTGCTATCTCGGCTCACTGCAACCTCGCCTCCTGGGTTCAAGCGATTCTTGTGATGCGGCTTCCAGAGTAGCTGGGACTACAGGCACATGCCACCACACCTGGCAAAGTTTTGTATTTTCAGTGGAGACAAGGCTTTGCTGTGTTGGCCAGGCTGGTCTCAAACTCCTGATGTCAAGTGATCCACCCATCTCGGTCTCCCAAAGTGCTGGGATTATAGGCGTGAGCCACCACGCCTGGCCAGTTTGCCTCAGAGTTCTTAAGTGCTGCTCCCTTTCTGTTCATACCCTTTCCAGTGATCTCTCTCACTGTCCACAGATGCTGAACCTATCTATGTATAGTTCTTACTCGTTGGGTTTTTTTTTTTAAGACGGAGTCTTGCTCTGTTGCCCAGACTGGAGTGCAGTGGCACAGTCTCGGCTCACCGTAACCTATGCCTCCTGGGTTCGGGCAATTCTCCTGTCTCAGCCTCCCAAGTAGCTGGGATTACAGGCATGCACCAGCATGCGTAGCTAATTCTTCTGTTTTTAGTAGAGAAAGGGTTTCACCATGTTGGCCAGGCTGGTCTTGAACTCCTGACCTCAGGTGATCCACCTGTCTTGGCCTCCCAAAGTGCTGGGATTACAGGTGTGAGCCACCATACCCAGCTTAATTGGGTTTTTAAAATTGATCTCCTGCCTCTCCCTTCATTTCCTCTCCCGTCAGCAGATGGCTTCATCTCCTATTACATTGAAATGCTGGCATCCAATGTGAGCTCCCCTGTCGTTTCTCTTCTCTGTCTCAGAGTCTATCCGCTGCTACACCCATCGTTTTTTTATTTCTTCCTCCCATAAAGAAAAGCTGTTTTTAAAAAATTACCCTTCTGTCTGTGTTTACAGTTCAATCTCTTCCTCCTACTTCTTGTATTATTCTGTCTCTAACAAGTACAGTACATTATTTTCTCCTTTATGTGTAAAGTGCTTAAGCAGTGATTGATATTTTCAAATAAATTGTTCAATTATTTGAATTCTTTGGGTTAGACAGACATAACCTAAAGAAGCATCAGTATTTTCTTTCTTAGTATTTCAGAGACTATGGTGGACTAATCTCTTTTTCCAGATTCTGAAATATTTTAAAATCAGAAAAAGCGATTTTAGGTCAGAAGTGGTGGCTCATGCCTGTAATCCCAGCACTTTGGGAGGCCGAGGCGGGCGGATCGCCTGAGGTCAGGAGTTTGAGACCAGCCTGACCAATTAGCCGGGCGCGGTGGCGGGCACCTGTAGTCCCAGCTACTAGGGAGGCTGAGGCAGGAGAATGGCGTGAACCCAGGAGGCGGAGCTTGCAGTGAGCCGAGATTGCGCCACTGCACTCCAGCCTGGTGGACAGAGTGAGACTCCGTCTCAAAAAATAAAAAAATAAAATAAAAAAATAAAAAATAAAAAATAGCCAGGCATGGTGGCGCACGCCTGTAATCCCAGCTACTCAGGGGGCTGAGGCAGGAGAATTGCCTGAACCTGGGAGGTGGAGGTTGCAGTGAGCCAAGATTGTGCCATTGCACTCCAGCCTGGGCAACAAGAGCGAAACTCCATCTGGAAAAGAAAAAAAGGCAAAAGCTATTGTATGCCTGACGTGGTGGCTCACACCTGTAATCCCAGCACTTTGCGAGGTTGAGGCAGGCAGATCACTTGACATCAGGGGTTCAAGACCAGCCTGGCCAACATGGCGAAACCCTGTCTCTACTAAAAATACAAAAAATTAGCCAGTCATAGTGGCGCGCACCTGTAGTCCCAGCTACTTGGGTGTCTGAGGCATGAGGATTGCTTGAACCTGGGAGACAGAGGTTGCAGTGAGTCAAGACCATGCCACACTGCACTCTAGCGTGGGTGACAGAGTGAGAATCTGTCTGTAAAAAAATAATAATAATAATAGAATAAGTGATTTTATTGTCTGTTGGGATTTTATTGTCTGTTAGGTCAGTGGATATGTGTGTATGTGTTTTTCTTTTTTTTTTCTTTGAACCCACAGTAACCAAAATATCCACTGAGGATGATGGATTGGTGCGGAACATTGATGGAATAGGTGATCAGGAAGTTATTAAACCTGAAAATGGAGAGCATCAAGATAGTACCCTCAAAGAGGATGTTCCAGAACAGGGAAAGGATGATGTCCAGGAGGTTAAAGCAGAGCAGAACAGTGAACCATGTGCTAGCTCTAGTTCTGAATCTGATCTCCAGGTAATATGTGAAGTACAAGCCATCAAGAAATAAGACTGGGCCAGGGGCAGTGGCTCGTGCCCATAATCCCAGCACTTTGGGAGGCCAAGGCAGGCAGATCACCTGAGGTCACGGGTTTGAGACCAGCCTTGGCAACATGGTTAAACGTCATCTCTACCAAAATTACAAAAACTAGCCGGGCATGGTGGCACGTGCCTGTAATCCCAGCTACTCAGGAGACTGAGGCAGGAGAATTGCTTGAATCCAGGAGGCGGAGGTTACAGTGATCCGAGATCATGCCATTGCACTGTAGCCCGGGCGACAGAACGAGATTCTGTCTGAACAAAAACGAAAGAAAACTGAAGTGGAATTAATTCTGTAAACTTATGGCTTTGGATTTCAATTTTATCCTTTGCCTAAAGAAATCTCTTTACAAAATCTAAACTATGAAAACTGTGGTAGTTTAAAAAACATGCTTCAAAACTTAATTTTATTTCAGACAGTGTTTAAGAACGAAAGCCTCAACGCAGAATCAAAAGCTGGCTGCAAACTTCAGGAGCTTAAAGCTAAGCAGTTTATAAAGAAAGACACTGCCACCTATTGGCCCCTGAACTGGCGTAGCAAGTTGTGTACCTGCCAAGACTGTATGGTAAAGTATCTGATTAATTTCAGTGTTAGCATATTTTGTGTACTGTCCCCCAAAATAAGGACACCTGGGAAAACAATTCAATTTTTGTACCAGAGGAAGAAAGAAAAATAAAAAAAACACCTGAACAGTATATTTATGGAATTAATGTTTAGGAGACCCTCAAAATTTTTACATTAAGCAGATTTATGCTATAGGACTTACAGTTGGAATGTTTGTGGAAGAAATGGATAATTATGCAGTATTTTAAATTATTTTAATTTTAGTTTACTTATCTTTAGGCAAATAGCAGTTCTTCGTTACATCAAAAAGTTGCTTGGAAACACTGGTTGAAAGTTACAGTAAATTGGCCAGGTGTGATGGGTCACGCATGTAATCCCAGCACTTTGGGAGGCCAAGTTGGGTGGATTACCTGAGGTCAGGAGTTCGAGACCAGCCTGACCAACATGCTGAAATCCTGTCTGTACTAAAAATACAAAATTGGCTGGGCGTGGTGGCACATGCCTGTAATCCCAGCTCCTTGGGAGGCCAAGACAGGAGAATCGCCTGAACCCGAAAGGCAGAGGTTGCAAGGAGCCAGGATCATGCCATTGCACTCCAGCCTGGGCAAGAAGAGTAAAACTCCGTCTCAAAAAAAGAAAAAAAGAAAAAGAAAGAAAGAAAGTTACAGTAAATCAGTGATTTTTAAATAAAGATCTCATAGAGTATATGACATCTGGGAAATTGGGAGAATTCTGACAGAAATCTGGGCAAAAAGAATAAATCCTTGTAGCAATTCTGTGTTGAGGTTCCAGTTTTTCTAGGTCTTAATATTTAAAAAATTACATTTTTAGTGATTCTGATGAAATTGACTTTCTGAGAATGATAAATAATTCTAATGGGGAAACTGTTTCTTTTCTTTTATTTTTTTCTAAAGAAAATGTATGGAGATCTAGATGTCTTGTTCCTGACAGATGAATACGACACAGTTCTGGCTTATGAAAACAAAGGCAAGATTGCCCAGGCTACTGACAGGAGCGATCCCCTAATGGAGACCCTTAGCAGCATGAATAGAGTCCAGCAAGTGGAACTCATTTGTGGTAAATACTGTGTGTGTGTGTGTGTGTGTGTGTGTGTGTGTGTGAAAATTCAGTTTCTTTCACTATGTAAAAAAATATAAAGGGGGCAATAAACACCTATATTTTTAATTTAATACAAAGAATTAAAATGGTGAATTATAGATCATTGCTTGATTTTCATATTGGTGGGTATTCAGCTGCTGTTACCATTGAAGCAGAGTTACATGCTAGAATAATTACATGCTTGAGAAACCACAACATAACGCTATTTCTGATTAAGGGTAGATGGATGAATAAAATTTTTCCATCCATTGAAACAATTTTTTGGACATTATGTGTCATCTTTTTGAGCAAGGCATGTCACCATTTTGACAGTTCTTGAGGTTGCTTCAGTGGTTCACAGGAAACCACTAGAGGAGAAAATATCCCCAAACCCTTGATTGAAGGCTTTTACATCCCCCCACCGCTACCCAGGGGCAGCATGCCAAACTTATTTCAGTGATTTCTATCCCAGCCATTTCCACTTGGATGCCACCACTTTTATGTGTCTTTTATGGGATCAGTCATTTCTGTCTTTTATTATTTATTTATTTATTTTGAGACAGGGTCTTGCTCTTAGGCTGGAGTGCAATGGTGCATTCTTGGCTCACTGCAACCTCTGCCGCCCGGGCTGCTCGGGAGGCAGAGACGTGAGAATCACTTCAACCTGGGAGGCAGAGATTGCAGTGAGCCGAGATCGTGCCACTGCATTCCAGCCTGGGTGACAGAGTGAGACTCCATCTCGTAAAATAAAATAAAACAAAATAAAAATTCAACAAGTCCAAGGTTATTTCAGCTACCAGAATTCCAGAGAAATAGGAAGCCCTTTTAAAAATTCTTAATCTTTATGGGATTAGAATATCTCTGCTTGTTGTCCTTTTTAAAAATTTTTGCTTTTTATTTTATTTTTATTTATTTTATTTCATATTTTTTTTTGAGACAGAGTCTCGCTCTATCACCTAGGCTGGAGTGCAGTGGCGTGATCTCAGCTCACTGTAAACTCTGCCTCCCGGGTTCACGCCATTCTTCTGCCTCAGCCTCCTGAGTAGCTGGGACTACAGGCGCCCGCCACCACGGTTGGCTAATTTTTTGTATTTGTATTAGAGACAAGGTTTCACCGTGTTAGCCAGGATGGTCTCCATCTCCTGACCTCGTGATCCGCCCGCCTCGGCCTTCCAAAGTTCTGGGATTACAGGTGTGAGCCACCACACCTGGCAGCTTTTTATTTTTTAATGAAAAAGGGTCTCAGATATCAACATGGAGGAAGTGCAGATAATTTGGGAACGAGTTTCTATGCAGCTTTCACTTAAGAAAATTTTTATTTAAACTACATTATTAAGAGTCAGGTGTCAATGGCAAAGTATATTTTGTTTTTGAAAGCAAATGGTTTATCTTCATGTAAATACTTTTGTGATTTTGATTTAGAATACAATGATTTGAAGACTGAACTTAAAGACTATCTCAAGAGATTTGCTGATGAAGGCACGGTATGTTGAGTTAAAGAATTCTAATCATAGCCCTGTAAGTTTTGAATGAAGTGTTTATTTCCTTTGATGATTAAAAATGACTGCGACTGGTGGGGCGCGGCGGATCACAAGGTCAGGAGTTCAAGACCAGCCTGGCCAATATGGTGAAACCCCATCTCTACTAAAAATACAAAAATTAGCCAGGCGTGGTGACAGGCCACTGTAGTACCAGGTACTCGGGAGGCTGAGGCAGGAGACTTGCTTGAACCCATGAGGTGGAGGTTGTAGTGAGCCGAGATTGCGCCACTGCACTCCAGCCTGGGTGACAGAGCAAGACCCCATCTCAAAAAAAAAGAAAAAATGACTGCGACTTAAGTGGGTACTTGAGAGTTGAATTCAGGGACTATTTTGAGCAAATTGGCAGGCTAAGGGAAATGAGTAAGAGGTAGTGAAACACCAGAGTTACACTGGGAGTCCTCACCAACCCCAGCTGGGCGGGGAGGCATGATGGGAGGACGCAGTCCCGTGGCCTCTGAGAGAGTACTTGTAGCTTAGCAGAAGATCATTGGAAGGAATCTGCAGTACCGATTCTGCTGATCCTGACCTTGAAGCATGGATCTTTGGGACGGGGAGGGGAAAATGACTGGGCAGGAAAAATTAACACCAGACCCATTTTCTGGAATTCTAAGCTCCATAGTTTAGAATAGAAACTGGGCATGGTGGCCAGGTGTGGTGGCTCACTCCTTAATCCCAGCACTTCAGGAGGCTGAGGTGGGCGGATCACCTGAGGTCAGGAGTTCAACAGCAGCCTGGCCAACATGGTGAAACCTGGTCTCTACAGAAGTACACAAATTAGCTGGGTATGAGGGCGGGTGCCTGTAATCCCAGCTACTCCAGAGGCTGAGAGGCAGGAGAATCGCTTGAACCTGGGAGGTGGAGGTTGCAGTAAGCCAAGATTGTGGCATTGCATTCCAGCCTGGGTATCAGAGCAAGACTCCATCT
>NW_012116265.1:282346-284144 GCF_000951035.1 Colobus angolensis palliatus | reverse complement strand
CAAAGTGCTGGGATTACAGGTGTGAGCCACTGCGCCCGTCTTTCTCTACAGTTCTTAAAACTTAATGTAGTTATTCTTGTTTCTGTTGCAGAGACTGTCCTCTGGTTAATACAGACTCAAGCTTCTTTGGTGCTAGAACTAAGAATGTTCATGGGTGTAATGGGGCATTCTGCCTCAGTGTGGTAACCTCTGAACTGTCAATGGACATTCGAGGTGTTTCAAATAGTGTGCAGGCATGCCCTCTTGATGCTGATTGCTGTTGCACCTCCACTCTTTTGTGGTCAGTTTTCTTTATTTTATCATACACATATACTTAAAATTACATAAAAGAAAAAAGTCAGGCATGTTCTCTTTTTTCATGCACATTGGAGACTTTTACTCAAAGTCTTCACAGGTATCTTAAACATTCGGGTCCTTGTTATCACTAGAGCCACTCTTTAGGAGTCTTTAGGAGAGAATGTTTTATCTGACCAGATAATTTAAAAGGTCACAAAAATGTGGTATTTTTGTTGTTTGTTCCATGACATTACTAACCAGATCTTCACAGAAAAAGAAACAAAAACCTCAGATTGCCATAAAGCTTATCTGCTTTGGTTGTATTTGTCCATAGGGATAATGTTAATAAGTTCTAGCTGTTCTTAGATGATAGACTGCCTTTTATTTAATGTTTGTATCTAACACACAAAAAAAACAAGACTTAGACTGGGCGCAGTGTCTCATGCCTGTAATCCCAGCACTTTGGGAGGCTAAGGTGGGAGGATTGCTTGAGCCCAGGAGTTCAAGACTAGCCTGGGCAAGATGATGAGACCCCGCCTCTATAAAAAAAAAAAATTTAGCCAGGCATGGTGATGTGTACCTGTGGTCCCAGCTACTTGGGAGGCTGAGATCGGAGGATCGCTTGAGCCCAGGAATTTGAGGCTCCAATGAGCTATAATCATACCTCTGTACTGCAGCCTGGGTGACAGAGCGAGACCCTGCCTCTAAAAAGCAGTAATAATTAATAAACTTAGGAACTACAAATTTTCTGAAATAAATTTAAAAACTGATTTTTTATTGAACCCAAGTATTTATTCACTAGCATTTCTCCTCTGCACGTTAGCTGCGACCGTTTGAGGATCTCTAGAAACCAAAAGCTGTACAGTCTCATTTGTGTGTTGCTAGGTCTCCTCCTACAATATCCTTGCTAGAGATAATATTTCCTTTCACTTACAGGCTTTCAGTGGTTAATGTTTGTAATCCAAGGTAGGGACAGATCCTTCGTTTTGCACCTTGCAAGTATCCTATTTATTAGCATTTTGTTAAGTGTAAATTCCCATGCCATTTAGCCAAGTACATTAGAATTTTGAGCTGCAGTCATTTCAGGATGTGTTCAGCCTCTGCATCCTGAATCTGTTAGGGGTTCAGATTCCTCACTGGTTGAGCAGCAGTATTACTGTTGGTGCTTGTGAAACTGGTGTATCAGCTACTGGTCTGAGAAAATCATTCCAAGTTAGCATTGATATTTTGAGTATCTTAGCAGCACTTACTATGGAATGAGAGGGAAGTTTTCACCTTATACCCCTCTTTCTTACTTTTTCTTTATCTCTTTCCCGTGTTGCTCAAATGCATTCACGTGCTCTCTTTTTCTTTCTCTTTCCTTCACTCTTCTTGTCTCACTGTCCTTCTTTCTGAACAATAAGCATGTGTTACCTTATTAAAAAATAAACATGCTGGGTGTCATGGCTTATACCTGTGATCCCAGCATTCTGGGAAGGAGTGGTGGGAGGATCACTTGAGGTCAGAAGTTTGAGACCAGTGT
>NW_012116265.1:241016-280951 GCF_000951035.1 Colobus angolensis palliatus | reverse complement strand
CGCCACCTCGCCCAGCTAATATTTTGTATTTTTTTAGTAGAGACAGGGTTTCACCATGTTAGCCAGGATGGTCTTGATCTCCTGACCTCATGTTCCACCCGCCTCGGCCTCCCAAAATGCTGGGATTACAGGTATGAGCCACTGTGCCTAGCCAGAGGGAAAAGCTTTTTAGTTCCTTTTTCTTAACACCTCTGTTGCTGGTAAAGAAAGCAGTCTCCCAGTATAGTATATTTTGTTTTTTGTGGTGCTTTTGCGGAGCTGGAGGAGATTCAGAAACACAGCTGTGGTAAGAGGGTGTGGGCAGTGGTCTGAGGAGGACTTTGGGGTTCTCAGTTTGTGTGCTGGCTCTGCCAATTTCAGCTCATCTTGAGAACTTGCCACGTGTCAGGCAGTGTTTTATGGGCATTGTCGCTCATCCAGCCTTCAGTTGACCCTGCTAGACAGGTGCTCCTGTTGTCTCATTTTGTAAAGGGAAACTGCAGTAAGGGTTCACCCAGCTTTGAACCATTCTGCTGTTGTGACCAGCTGTGTGGCTCTGAGCAGGTCAGCCCTGTGTGCCTGAGCATCCCTCCTAGAAAATGGAGATGGTGGCCAGGCACGGTGGCTCAAGCCTGTAATCCCAGCACTTTGGGAGGCCAAAGTGGGTGGATCATAAGGTCAGGAGTTCGAGACCAGGCTGGCCAACATGGTGAAACCTTGTCTTTACTAAAAATACAAAAATTAGCTGGGTATGGTGGTACGTGCCTGTAATCCCAGCTACTGGGGAGGCTAAGTCAACAGAATGGTTTGAACCCAGGAGGTGGAGGTTGCATGAGCCGAGATCATGCCACTGCACTCCAGCCTGGGTGACAGAGCAAGACTCCATCTCAAAAAAAAAAAAAGAAAATAGAGATGGTATCATTAACTGCACATGAACGTAATTCTTAGCAGTATCATTTGACTTGCTTGTGAGTGCTATGGCCTCATAATTGCGATTCTGTTACTTCGTTCTCTTTCATAATCTTTGCTTTTCATCAACAGGTGGTTAAGAGAGAGGACATTCAGCAGTTCTTTGAAGAGTTTCAGTCAAAAAAGAGAAGAAGAGTGGACGGGATGCAGTATTACTGCAGCTAGAGTGGAGTATGAAGCTTCTCATTCAGGCCAATGAAAATGCACTTCCCATTCTTGGAATAAAAGAGGTGTGGTTCACATTCGGCCCCCTTTCCGTCCTCCTCTGTTTGGAGAGGCCTCGCGCTCCCTTCATTCTCTTTAGCTGCAGTAGCCACAGTGTGGATGCTGACTTCACAGCCAGCGTCCTCTGTGACTCAGCTAATGCAGCTCATTCCACAAACTTCTCCAGTGTACTCCTGCTCCAGTGCACCCAGGGTTATTTGCGTAGTTTTCTAAAGTTTGATTTGGTTTTGAGAAAGCAAATTGGTGTCTTGTTTAATGATCTGTTATTTCACTCCCAGATGTGTGTGTTTTGCCACAGAGCTGTTGCCTCCCAGAACCTCCTCTGCAGGCGTCACAGAAGGCTCTCTTCCCGTCACCTAGAACCTCTGCAGGTCCCCTCGCCCCTATGATCGTGGTGCCTTGGGTCAAAGCTTCCTCAAGCCTGGTCTCCTCCTTCTTTCACATCCGTGTTTTCTGAGGTTTGGTCATAGCTTAGAAAGGGTCTTGGGGCTTGTTTTCTCTAGGCCCAACCTCCAGAGTAGCCAGGACTGATGGTTTTCTGGACTGGATGTCTGTCACAGGCAGAGAGATTAGCAGATGATAGGGTTGAGGAAGCAAACCTTTGTTATGAATTTTACTAATACAGTTCAAGTGAAATTTTTGTTCACGATTCTACTGGCACTAGAATTAGAATTTCAGTACTGTAGCGCTCACAGGGCCTCCTGGAGAACATTTGCCAGTATACTAGTCCCTTTTCTGCTGCCTAGAAAACAGACCGGGTCTCACCCCTGTGAAATCTTGGTGGTTTACAAAGTCCTTTGGATTTCTTGATATTATCAGGGATATTCATAAGCATATATCAAAAATGGACCTATTTTGATATTCTGTTATGAAAATGTTATTAGAACCCCAATAAATTATTATTTTCCCCCTCAAATCTGTGCTAAAGAAAACAGATCCTGAGTTAGCTTACTTGTAATAAGCAGGGCAGGGAGCCCTGTTTTGGAAGAGACAGACTGTGGAAGAGATTCCAAACAAGGCCCGAGGCTGCACGAATGCAGAGTTTTGTGTATATAATGTTAACGTCCGCCGCTGCTTCCCTAGCAACTATGAGATCTTGTTTTTGAAGATCCTCATGGAAGGTTGTACAGAGCCCCACATTTGAGGGGAAGTCCTTTCAGTTGATATGAGACCTCTTTAATGCCCCTCAGTCTATGTAGTAAATGCCTTGTGATACATAGACAGCCCTCAGCTTCTCTCTCCCTCTGGAGGAACAAGGTCTTTCCTGACAGTCGGAGACACATCTTGATGTATGTTAATAAAAGCATTTCAGGCTGTGGGGCCATCATGTATATTAATACTCCTTATGTGTCCAGCATCCGTGTATTCATTTGAGTGCCCAATCCCTGGACGAGATGAACTAGGCCTTATAAAAAGTCAAAGCCTCAAAGAAATGGCACAACTATGTTCTTCAGCACTCATCTCTTCATTCCAGATCCTCACAAAGGGTGGTAAGTGGAGCTGGAAGGTCTTGTGGGCGTAGGACATGCTGGTGAGCCCTGAGCTGGCCTTGTGCAGAGGGCTCCGTTCAAAGGCTCGGGTGTCTTTCAGGTTGTTTATCAAGCTTGGGAGCTCTTCCAAGTCTGAGAATGTTTCGAACCCTTTTTGCAAGGTTCCACTATTAGTATACCATCATGTCCAGAAAGCTTTTAATCTTCTCAAATATCTGATGTAACTACAAGAAAGTCCCTTTCTTCCTGTGACCGATCAGGACCAAGTCTTGGAGGTGATGTGTTACATTACGTGCAGCACAATAGTACCAATCAGTTAACCCAACGCTGAAGGGCTTGTTTTATGAAAGGTACTATTCCTTCTTTCACATTAACTGGAAACCTCTTTTTTTACCTGTTGTTCACAACTAGTTTTCTTATCAACTGTATTGGACTGTCTCTTCTTGTAGAGGCTGATTTTGGCGAACATATTAATGCATGTTTTATGCAAAACACAAATATGATATTAGTTGCTTTTAAGGAGTTCTGGCATTGTATGTGCATTTTTGTAGAAATTGTTACTGGACTTATAATTACATACTTAACTCTAATCAGGTTTCTGTAAAATTTAAATAAAACCAATACAAAATCATTGGTTTTCAGATTGTTTTAGTCATATTTAAGTCTACACAGCCTCCCTCTGCAGGTTATAAGAAAATGCAGGCCAGGCACGGTGGCTCATGCCTATAATCCCAGCACTTTGGGAGGCCGAGGCAGGCAGATCATGAGGTCAGGAGATTGAGACCATCCTGGCTAACACAGTAAAACCCCGTCTCTAATGAAAATACAAAAAATTAGCCGGGCATGGTGGTGGGCGCCTGTAATCCCCGCTACTCGGGAGGCTGAGGCAGGAGAATAGCGTGAACCCGGGAGGTGGAGCTTGCAGTGAGCCGAGATTGCGCCACTGCACTCCAGCCTGGGCAACAGAGTGAGACTCTGTCTCAAAAGAAAAAAAAATGCATAGAGCCGGGAATGGAGGTTCATGCCTGTAGTCCCAGCTACTTGGAAGGCTGATGCAGGAGGATTGCTTGAGCCCAGGAGTTGGAGGCTATAGAGTGCCGTGGTTGCATCTGTGAATAGCCACTCACTGCACTACAGCCTGGGCAATAGAGCGAGACCTCGTCTCTTCAAAAGAAATGTAATGGTATATTCTAACAGCTCTTCCCGCCCTGGGGTCCTGCCCTCAAAGCAGAGGGGCTGGTTCACGACATTGGGTAGTTCATTATTCTGCTATTCTATAAAATGCAGCCTGATCCAAGGTCCCCTGAGCAGAGCTCCTTCATCCACCTGGCTTCACCATACCCCCTGGGGTCTAATAATTGGGGTCTAGATGAACAGCAGAACAAAGCAATGGGCTGGGGTGTGACCAGTCACAGTGTTCAGGTACTGCTGTGTGCAGAGGGAGAGAGGGCTGGAGCTGACAGCCTGAGAAAAATGTGAGGTCCACCCTACACAGTAGCCATTATTTCTAAGTAAACATAAAAACAACCCAAAAAGCCAGTATAGTGACCCATCTTTGGCCTCCCCCAAACTCCTGCTACCTTGGATGTGGACTTGTGGTCATCACCCATGGTGAGTTCAACTTAAGTGGGTAAAGTGTTCTCTGCAGTCCTGGAGTTGCTTACACAGCTAAAAAGAGATGACTCTATAATCATCAATGCCCCAAAGACTGCAGTTCTCCCACCTCCCTTGAAGGACATTAGTGGAGCAGAAGAAAATTGAAAGATCAGTCTACACGGTTACAGGACCAGGAAGTGGCCTAGTCCAGCCCTACTGAAGGTCATTGCTATCTGGGGAACATGGGAAGTACAGGAAGCCAACCTGGCCGACCTCCCGGGAGCCAGCAAGGCCACATCCCATTTTGGTCACTGCGTTCATCCTTTTTTGCATTGCTATAAAGAAATACCTGAGGCTGGGATAGGCACAGTGACTCAGAGCTGTAATCCCAGCAGTTTTGGAGGCTGAGGTGGGAGAATTGCTTGAGTCCAGGAGTTCAAGACCAACCTGGGCAACATGGCGAAACCCTGTGTCTACAAGAAGTATAAAAATTAGCTGGGCGTAGTGGTGGACACCTGCAGTCCCAGCTACTTGCGAGGCTGAGGTGGGAGGATCACTTGGGCCTGAGAGGTTGAGGTTGTAATGAGCTGTGATTGTGCCACTGCACTGCACTCCAGCCGGGGTGACAGAGTAAGGTCTTGTCTCATAAATAAATAAATAAATAAATAAATAAACAAACAAACAAACCAGAGACTGGGTGATTTATAAGAAGAGAGGTTTATTTTGCCTCACAGTTCTACAGGCTGCATGGCACTGGCGTCTGCTTCTCCCCAGGAGGAGGTTTTTGCATAGGAAAGACGTGGGGAGCAACAAATGGTTTTGTCGCGGCACAGGCTAGGCTGGGGCAGAAGACAGGTGCTGAGTGGCTTGGAGCTGCCTGCTGGGCATCTGAGAGGGGTGCTGTGTAAATGGATCTGAGGTCCAGGGGCCAAGGCTGGGGATGAGCTTTGGGAGTGATCAGCAGCCACACTCATTGGCACCATGGAAATGAATGGGATCTTCCCCAGGGAGATAAGGAAAAGTGAGAAGGAAAGGGGGTCTCGGGCAGATGCCAGGGACACCAGCGCTGAAAGGAAGGCCGAAGCTGAGGTGCAGGTTGAGAAGAGCAGCCTGGCGGTTGGGGAGGCCAAGAACCCACGTTACAGAAGTCTGGGTGCCTCTGCAGCAAAGTCAAGAGCAAAAGGGTCTGGGTCCATTGAGATTTTAAGTTCTAAGCCAACTTAGAAATAAGAAAGACAGCTGGGCGCGGTGGCTCAAGCCTGTAATCCCAGCACTTTGGGAGGCCGAGACGGGCGGATCACGAGGTCAGGAGATCGAGACCATCCTGGCTAACACGGTGAAATCCCATCTCTACTAAAAAATACAAAAAACTAGCTGGGCGAGGTGGTGGGCGCCTGTGGTCCCAGCTACTCGGGAGGCTGAGGCAGGAGAATGGCGTAAACCCAGGAGGCGGAGCTTGCAGTGAGCTGAGATCCGGCCACTGCACTCCAGCCTGGGCGACAGAGCGAGACTCCTCAAAAAAAAAAAAAATAAGAAAGACAGATCCCCACCTCCATTTTATTCCTGGTAAGGCTGATTTGGGGTAACGTGGCCTTGTCTGTGGTTGCTTGGGCCCCTCCCTGGTCCTACACTCCAGGAGGTAGGCTGGTCCGAGGGCAGGCACCGCCCACACAGCAAGCAGCGTTCTTCATGCTAAGCCCCTGATGTTGGTTGAGGACACTCCAGAGCTAATGTCCTGGTTGGGCACTTGGTTCCCAAGAAGGAGAGAGGGAGGGGAGGGACCAAGGCAGGACAGAGCCTCGGCATCAGGCAGGCCAGAGGAGAGTGAGGGGTGGGGGGCAGGAGTGCTCCTGGATAGAAGGGAAATGAGGGGGCACCCAGGGGCCCCGACAGCATCCACTGCATTTAATGATGAAGGTCACCAGCAGGTGACCTCGGCTAGAGCAATTTCCCCAAGTGGCGGGTGGAGGCCAGATTGCAGAGGGCAGGGTGTGTGCCACAGTTGGCACCACTGTGAGGGGACAAGGAGAGGGTGTGGCTGCAGAAGGCCAGTCCAGGGAGTTGCTTGTTGAAGTTCAGAGACACTTGGGCCAACACACATTCTTAAGGTGGAGCCATTGCTGAGAGTGGACCACAGGTGACATTGGAGCTGTTAGAAGATGGGAAAGAGGCCGGGCGCGGTGGCTCAAGCCTGTAATCCCAGCACTTTGGGAGGCCGAGACGGGCGGATCACAAGGTCAGGAGATCGAGACCATCCTGGCTAACACGGTGAAACCCCGTCTCTACTAAAAATACAAAAAAAAAAAAACTAGCCGGGTGAGGTGGCGGGCGCCTGTAGTCCCAGCTACTCCGGAGGCTGAGGCAGGAGAATGGTGTAAACCCGGGAGGCGGAGCTTGCAGTGAGCTGAGATCCGGCCACTGCACTCCAGTCCGGGCGACAGAGCCAGACTCCGCCTCAAAAAAAAAAAAAAAAAAAAAAAGAAGATGGGAAAGGATGGGACAGAAGGACCACCAGACCTGGTAGCAAGGGGATGCAGGTGAGGGTGTTGGAATGAGGCCTCAAAATCAAGGGAGTTCCATTGGCAGCCTCCATTTCCCTGGGAGGTGGGAGGGGAGGAGTGAGCTGGAGGACGGCTCAGGTAAGAGGAGGGAAGAGGTGGGGGGGAGGAGTGCGCTGGAGGGCGGCTCAGGTGAGAGAAGAGGGGTGGAAAGTGGCCCCGAGAAGAACATGTTAAGGCTGACCCGCAGGACCCAGGCACACTGAGCCACGGGAGTCTGGGGACCACAGGTACCACTGGGGCATGGCTGTCTTCAGTCTCCCAAAGCTGGAGATGGACACCCTGTGTATGGGTTGAGTTGGGCGGGGAGGATGGGTTGCAGCTGGGCACGTTGAGACGGCTGCCACCTACGGAAGCTGGGCCATCCTGGCAGGGGAGCAAGGAGGCCAGAGTTTGAGAGGAGGTCCAGGGAGAGGCTCTGGACAGGAAGCAATCCGGCCTGAGAGCGGGCAGTGAGGTTAGGATTTCAAAGGTGGAGACGTTCTGGGGACGGGAGAGCTGTGCCAGGGACAGGTAGCTGGAGACGGTCTAGGCAGCTACCAGGAGGACACCAGAGAGGACGTTAGTAAGGTTGGAGCCAAAGCCTTCAGGATACGAAAGGAGTGACTGGGGGTGGCAGCTGCAGGGGTGGGAGCGGGACTCTGGACCGTGGGGGCTGGAGAGGTGCTGGGGTATTAGAGAGAGAGACATCTCCCACCGCCCTTCCTGACACACAGTCCGTGGAAAGAGCGAGAAGGAGCCCACGTCCTGGGAGAGAGCTAAGTGGGCGAGGAGGAGCTAGGAGGGCAGCCAGGGCAGGAGGCAGGAGGGGAGGGGTAGGAGCACAAGGACGCTGGCACTGGGGGTCGGGGAGGACACCTGAGCAGGGTGGGGAAACAACCTCGGGTGCCATCAGGGGACTTCTGTAGGAAGAAGCCTGGCGAATGGCTCGGGAGAGCGGCAGCGGCAGGCACAGGGTCACCTGACTACAACTCTGCAAAGAACCCAGTCCCAGCAGCGCCGGAATGGTGGGATGTTGGGGGCACTAAGGTCTCTCGGGGTCACTTACAGTTGGACGTCCCAGGGACTTCAGTGGCTCCGCTGGGACATGGAGAGATGGGCAGAACAATTGCTTTTAGATCAGTCTCAGAGGGCAGGGAGGCATTTATGGTGCCTCTGCTGGAACGAGGGTCCCACGGTACCGTCCATCGTCCTTAGGATCCACACAGCAGGAGGCGCGCGGTGAGTGTTACCGCCTGAGCTCCGCCTCCTGTTAGATCCGCGGCGGCATTAGATTCTCATAGGAGGAGAATTCTTTTGAGAACTGCGCATGAGAAGGATCTAGGTTGCCGCGCTTCTTGTGAGAATCCAATGTTAAAAGCAATGCGCTTGAATCATCCCAAAACCAATCTCCCCACCCCTCCACCCCCCACCCCCTCTGCCACTCCTGTCCGTGGAAAAAGTGTCTTCCATGAAACCGGTCCCTGGTGCCAAAAGGGTTGGCAACGACTGTGCCAGAAGATTCCAGAGATGGAGGCTATTCGTGGAGCTAGCTAGATGAAGGGTGAGGAATTCCAGGAGAGTGCAGGCGTCTACAGGTGCCCACAGGAGCCCGCAGCAGCCCTGCAAGGCGGGTATTGAGGAGGATTCTCTTCACCTGAACCTGAGGATGAGAACTATTGCACAGGGTGACTTGAGGATCGCCAGTCAGACATGGAAAGTCTGCAACCAGCGCTTAAGAAGTGCACTCGCATTATCTTCAGTTTAAGGATGAGGAGACGGCTTAGGCGCTTTGCCCCAGCTTCCACAGCCAGGAAGTGGCAGAGGCAGGCCCAGCCCCGGCCCTGCCCTGCAGGTACCCCGAGGATCCCCCAGCCCGGGCAGGCCTTCTTCCTGCCTTCCTCCCTCCTCCCAGGCAGGCTTTCCTGGCTCTGCCTCCTCACCCTCTCTGAAGACCCTCCACAGGCCAACAGCCTGCACAAGAACAGTCCCCAAAGCTTGGAGACAAGGCATGACAGCCCAGAATCCAAGGCTCTGCGAGATGAGGCTCAAAGCACTGGCAAGCTCTCCGAGGGGCACAGCTTAATCCCAGGCCGGGGAAAGGCACGGGGCTGGCACCAGAGGAAATGGACATGGTTATGTGGAACTGGTGAGCTCTGGGTTTCAGAGACAGAATTAAAAAGGGTCCGCGGGCAAGAGGCTTGCAGACAGAGAGACCTGTTGGGTGGGCCGTGGAGCTAAACTCCAGACTGGGGTGATGCCCGTGAGAAACCCCAAGACCAGGAGTGCAATGTATAAAGCCAGGTGTGGAGCAAGGACAGTTAGCTGACTACAGGGAGTGTGGAAACACATGACTCATTTCCATACTTCCTGTGAGAGGACAGCCTTGAACCGAAAAAGCAGAGCAAAAGCAGGCCAGCATGGGCAGGAGCCGGGAGGCCCTGCAGAAGTGACTCGGGAACTATTCATAGCACACTGCAGGCAATCTAGGTAGGACGACCGAGAGAGAGACAGGGACCCCAACGCCAGAAACGACCATAGGTCTCAATTCATTTGCTTTTGTACTTTTAGGTGGCGGATGGTAGATTCTGGAAACTATGGACTGGTGACCTGACAGGTGTCCCCTAGAGGCTTCTAAAACAAACTAGCAGCTACCGTGGAATGATTTCTGAACACCCGGAGAGAGGAGCTGCAAGGAGAAAGTGAGGAATCCTTAAGAACAAATGATGTGACCCAAATGTCCATCAATGATAGACTGGATAAAGAAAATGTGGCACATACACACCATGGAATACTATGCAGCCATAAAAAAGGATGAGTTCATGTTCTTTGCAGGGACATGGATGAAGGTGGAAACCATCATTCTCAGCAAACTTACACAGGAACCGAAAACCAAACACCACATGTTCTCACTCATAAGTGGGAGTTGAACAATGAGAACACATGGACATAGGGGGGAAACAACACACACTGGGGCCTGTCAGAGGGTGGGGGGCTAGGGTAGGGATAGCATTAGGAGAAATACCTAATGTAGGTGACGGGTTAATGGGTGCAGTAAACCACCATGGCACGTGTATACCTATGTAACAAACCTATACGTTCTGCACATATAACCCAGAACTTAAAGTGTGTGTTTGTGTGTGTGTGTGTGTGTGTGTGTATATATATATATATATATATATATATATAAAAGAACAAATGATGCAGAGCCGACCTCCTTCTCCTGTTGATAAGTCAACCAGCTTCCCGGGGGACAAGGGAAGCCTACGTGTGTGACAAGGTCTCTCATGACCCACAAGATGACAGTAATCATGACCCCAGCCAGCTTCCAGGGACAGCTCGGTCGTCTCCTCACTCCTCACAACGCCTTCAGTTTCCCTCCTCTCCACCACTAAGCTACTCAAAAAGGCTGTCTACACAGATCATCTCCACCTTCTCACCTCCCACTCAGACTCGCACCTGCCCCCTGGCTTCTCTCTCCAGCTGCCACCAAACTGCTCTTCCAATTCTACACCTTCCCCTTGCAGCTGACCCAACCCGCCTTAGGGGCCCGATCTTCCAAAACCTTGGAACAGCAGCCGCAGGGTTAACTTTTGGAGAGGGGTGGAATTGACCCTTAATATCTTACCTTTAATTAACTTGAAAAAGTAATACCTGCATATCATTTAAACACTCAACCAGTACAAAAAGGCTGTCATTAATTGGCAGTTGCATGTATTGCCAATGCCCCTCTCCGGAGGCAGTCCTATGCACGTTCTTGTAGATTCTTGCAGAATTTTTGTTTGTTTGTTTTGAGACTGAGTCTCGCTCTATTACCCAGGCTGGAGTACAGTGGCACAATCTCGGCTCACTGCAATGTCTGCCTCCTGGGTTCAAGCGATTCTCGTGCCTCAGCCTCTGGAGTAGCTGGGATCACAGGCCCCTGCCACCACACTCAGCTAGTTTTTGTATTTTTAGTAGAGATGGGTTTTTACCATGTTGGCCAGGCTGGTCTTGAACTCCTGACCTCAAATGATCCACCTGCCTTGGCCTCCCAAAGTGCTGGGATTACAGGCGTGAGCCACCGCGCCTGGCTGCAGAAATGTTTATGTATGTATTTGCATCCATTTCCGTTTTTTGTCTTCTTTCCAAATGGAAGCATATGGATGCAATTTTTTTTGTATATTGCTTCTTTCACTTCATTTATTCTGAAGATCACATTCCCTCTTTTCTCAAGTTGTCCCAGCCTGGTCTTCCGAGCAGCACACTGCTGGTTTTCTTTCTGTCTGCTAGGCTGCCCTTGGCCAGCAACTCCCTCCAGCTGGCTTGGAAAAGTTGGAGTCCCCCAAGTTCATCATTCAAGCCCTCTTTCTTCTTCCTTTAAACCTTTCCCCTAATCACGCCACCTGCTCCCAAGGCTGTAAGTGCCACCCATATACATGGACAACCCCCACACAGCCTCCAACTAGAATCCTTTCCTCTGACTCCCAGCTGACACCTAGTTGCCACCTAGTAGTTGGCTGCCTGGCAATCATTCCCAAGTCAACATGACCAACACTAACTCCGCTTCCCCCCAGATCCGGCTCCCCGTCCTTTCCCACACTGAGCAAGCACCTAGTCATGCAGACATGGCACCGTCAGCAGATTCTGAATCTGTTCTCTTTGTTGGCTGCTGGCAGCTCTCCCCTGGACGGCTACGCCAGCCTCCTATCTGGATCTCTCAATCTACTCCTGCTTCTTTTCAACCACTTCTCATACAATAGCCAGAGTGATTTGGAACATGCAAATCTGGTGAACCACGCCGCAGCGTACAATGCCCTAGTAGCTTTCAGAGTTGCCATTCGGAAGCCTCACCCAGCCCTAGGAGGGTCCCACACCCCCCCTCACTCCCCTGCGCTCTGTCCAGGCTCTGTCTCTCCATGAGCCCTCCCTCCCAGATCCTTGCCCTGTTGCTCTGTCTCTTCCTTCACCTGCACCTTCAAGGTCACTCCCATACGAAGCCCTTCCCACCCCTGGGACCAGTGAGACATTGAGCCTTACCTCTGTAGTTCTTCAGTGTCTTTTCTTCTCGGAAACTCAAAAATGTTTTGAGTGGGACTGTGACTGTTTTGTTCATGACTTTGCTGTCTCAGCATCTAGCGATGTTCGGAAAAACTGACAGGATGAAAAAATGATTGCCATCCTTGAAGTTGCTTCCACCTTTTGCACATTAGACTCCCCCGCGCCCAGACCACCAGACTTCCTGGTGCGCAGAACAACACAATGGCTGAGAACTCGGGTTCTGGAGCCAGACTGCCCGGGTTTGAGCCCAAGCTCTGCCAACTTTCTGGCTTGGGACAAGGTGCTCAGTATCTCTGGGTTTTTCTCTTTTGTAAAATGGCACAAATAATAGTACTTAATTCACAGAGGATCAAAGGAGAGTTCCTAACTCAATGAGGGATTAGAAAAAATTACATTAAGTGTTTAGTGCTGCTTCCAGTATTTCTCCTCCTGTTTATTCATTCCTGGGCCATTTCAAGCTGGTCTTCCCCTTAGCTGTGATAACTGCTTTGTATTTTTTGTTTGTTTTGAGACGGAGTCTCGCTCTGTTGCCAGGCTGGAGTGCAGTGGTGTGATCTTGGCTCACTGCAACCTCTGCCTTTTGGGTTCAAGCGATTCTCCTGCCTCAGCCTCCCGAGCAGTTGGGATTACAGGCACGCACCACCACGCCCAGCTAATTTTTCTATTTTTAGTAGAGATGGGGTTTCACTTCGTTGGTCTCGATCTCCTGACCTCACGATGCACCTGCCTCAGCTTCTCAAAGTGCTGGGATTACAGGCTTGAGCCACCACACCCGGCCTTTTTTTGTTTTTTAGGACAAAAGTCATTTCCAGCTAGAGGTGGAAGTTTCTGAGACTGGGGATCCTGTCTGTTTGGTCTGCCACTCCATATTCCCAGACTCCAGGAGGAGTGGACTCAAGAAATATTCCCTAATGGATTGAGGAGAGGTAAAGCCTAAAGTGGCTCAGGAAGCTAGCCCGAGTTCATTTTTCCAGGAATAATCCACAAGTGCAAAAATGAACATGGATTTATTCAATTTTCTTGTTTAGATTTATGCAGCTCACCCACAGAAACCTTAGATTTTATCTTTATATCCTTCTGTTAAACCTAAGATGGTTACAAACTATAAAACAATAACTTGTTAGTGAGGCATGAAGAGTGAGATGCTAGGACAGAATTTAGCACTGAAACAATAAAAAACATTTTAAAGTAAGAGCTTGCCAGTTGCAGTGGCTCATGCCTATAATCCCAACACTTAGGGAGGCTGCAGTGGGAGCATCACTTGAGCCCAGGAGTTTGAGACTATCCTAGGCAACGTAGTGAGACCCCTGTCTCTACAAAAAAATTTAGAAATTAGCCAGGCATAGTGGTGTAACACTGACTGTAGCCCCAGCTACTCAGGAGGCTGAGGTGGGAGGATCATTTCAGCCTGGGAAATCGAGGCTGTAGTGAGCCGTGATCACACCACTGTACTCCAGCCTGGGTGACAGAGTGAGACATTGTCTGAAAAATAAAAAATAAGAGCTCTTTTGTAGCCATTTTAAAAAATGGAAATTAGAAAACTTTCCGTTTTGCTTTTTTTTTTTTTTTTTTGAGAATCCTAGACTCTAGATCATGATCTCATTTCCTTTTGAAATTGGAAAATATTACTAAGCCTGGGTGTGAAAGCAAAAGCAAAGCTCAGAATCTAGGCCAGGTCTCTGACCCTTTAAGGGCTCTGCAGAGCAGGACACCTCCAGCTGCCTGGTTCACATGGGCGCCATGCTGAGCTTCCTGCAATCCTGCAGACCCGTGAGAGGAACTTTTCACTCAAATTTGTAAAAAAAAATTTCTCAGAAATGTCTCAATGAAATAATAGAAAATAATGAAACTGGTAATTCAGAATAAAATGTGTGATTTCCAAGAAAACGATGATGATGATGATAAAATGCCTTGAATGACTGAAATCCTAGACACAGAGAGAAACTCAACCTACAAAACCTCCCGGTTCTACCCTCCAGGGGTGCAATGGCATCTATAATGGAAGACTATACGCTGCACTAGTGCTAAAACAGACGGTATCCAACTCAGCAGATTCTATACAAGCCATTTATTTGAAATGCCAACTATATGTAGGATAAAGTCAGTGTTACATGCTTATCAGTAACAGTAGAAAAATAGAAGCAGTGAAAACCTCTGTACAAGTGTAATGGTACTCAAAAGAGAAATGTATCGTTTTACAATGCTTCACACAGACGGATTCAAGTTTGGAGGTACCTAAATAAAAATACTATATATTTCTTTAAAAATCACTATGTACAATTGAAGCGTAAACAAGTTTTACAAAGTACTGGTTATGCAGGTTGTAGAAAACACTTGCATAGGACATGAAATCAGTTTAAGAAAAATTTCTGAGCCTTTAGCATTGAAGGCACTTGACTTTATAGCAGTAACAGCACAACCACAAGAAATGCAGTGTTGTAGACGGTTTTCCACCGCTCTGAAGCACAGATGTGGTGCATACACAGCAAGGAGAGTTCAGGAACCCTTATCTCTCAGCCACCCCATCAAAGAGCAGGAATTGGTACTGCCTGCCCATGTAACCCAGATACACAGTCACGTGTAGGTACAGATGATGAAGCTTCCAGAGCTTATCTGACCTCTTAGACAGAACTCACATAAACACACAAATACAAGAGGTTATTTTCAAGACACACACTTGCAAGTAATCTTTCTATAGAAATGGCCACAGCATTATAATATTCAGAATATGGAAGATTGACAGTCTGAGGATTTTCTAGAGGAAAAAAAAAAATCAAAGGACTTGCCAATAGGATAACTACATAACAGATATGACAATCTACAGGACAAAAAGACATGTCACCAAATATTGTTCATACAACAGCGTTAATGGAAAACAGTAAAACACCTTTTAGCAGTGTGCATGTTAAGTCTTTTATCTGTAAGATTACCTGTAATGAGGTTTGAAAGTAAATCACTTAGTAGACAAAGTAAACTACCGCAGAACCAGGAATAGCACCCATCACTGCTGCTTTAATAGTCACTCCAGAAAGCTGAAAGTCAACCAAACAATGAAAAAAAAGTCAAAGAAGCATTTCCCTTTGAATTCAGTCCTAAAAATATGAATGCCTTATAATTAATTTCAAAATAAGTATCTTACAAGTGTTTCATGAAACTTTTTTTTCTAAATTCAGCATTATGAAAATATATATTTTGCCGGGTAGTTACTGAGAAACGTCAGTCCTTTCAACTCTAGAGAATGATGCATGGAGGTCGGCTTTGAGCCCCACTGCCGCTGGCGCGTGCTTCCAATTTGCCTTCTGTATCGGCACCTTAATGCAGATGTACAAGGACTAAGCTCTTTGCTAGAATGGCAACAACAAACCAAAACAAAAATCCAATAAAGGATGGCAGGTATAATAAAGTTTCTGAGGAAGCAAAAACAAGAATTAGGTAAGGCTTCATAAAGAATTCTATAAGAAGACTTAAAATACCAAGAATTCACTGAAAAGCCTCAAAGCCTAACGGGTTATTGCAGTGTCAGGCTAGCTGAGGTCTAGGGACATGTTCCCAGAAGTAAAGCTAAAGGGGGCATGTGAGAATGGGCGTGGAAAACTTAAACAACTATGTTTCAAATACTTTTTGCCTTTCATGCTGCTGTTTTTTTCCTTAGGAGCCACGGGTTGACTCTGAACTTAAAATTATTCATGAAAATCACAAAACTAAAACAATAACATAAGAAAAAAGACCAACAGCATCTTTAAGAAACTTGAATGTCCTCTCTTGGCTCTAGCATGTAAACGGTAGTTCTCCAACCTCAACACACAGCGGGCACTGGAAGTGGTGATTGTCCAAACGGCCTGATTGTCCACAATCTCAAAAGGAGATCTGGTATTTTTGTGATTTGGTTCTCACTAAATTCCTATACCAAGCAAAATGCCAGTTCCCATGGCCTAAATTTTATTTTATACATATATATGCTTTTATCTGAGAGCAACCTTACTTAAACTTTACATTTATCTTAGTACAGCATTAAAAAAGATTTAATAGATGGGTTCAAAAGCCAGAGGCACGTAGTTCTTCAACCTACCTTAGTAACCATACTTCACAAGATACATTAAAAGTCCACTAACAGCTCATCTAACACACACAAAACCCACACCTGTTAACCTTCTGCAAGTCACACCAGTCCGCAATCCCACAGATTAAAGCAAGTTTTCCCTTTATACACCTAGTTTTAGCCAGGTAAGCTACTGTATGATTAAAAGCAAACTTTATAAACTAAATAATCTTAGGAATAGTGGCCATTTACTTTTATAATTATATTTCAGGGATATGAGAGAATAGTTCATGAATTTTCAGAAAAATGAACGTGTGGGATCAACATCTCTGGTCTAACATTTGGAGAAAAAAAAAAGGGTCAGGGATGAGTTTTTTCTCCCCATCCAGATTAGGTCTACTGTTTTACTTGCAGTACCAGCGCAGCACATGAACATGTCAACATACATATGTGGTAGAAACACACATCAAAGAATATGATGGCATTCGCTTTTGTTTCTGAAGACAGACAGAGGCTGGGCTTCAAAAGACACCGTTTTCTATTATGAGTCAAATTTCTTACAAATGAGAACAGAGGCCTATGTTTTTCTCTTTAAAAAAGGAGCCTCCAGTGCGATGCACAGCCGACCTGCAGATTAGTGTTAACTCTGGGAGCTCGGGAGCTTGCACCACCAGCGTCACCGAGTGCACCCGTACAGCAGCTAACCAGCCAGGCAGCAGAACGAGCGGCGGCAGTTTGCCGATGTGTGCAGACACATGACATGTTTCCCATCTTGGAGACTACCTACTGTTCGGGTTTTTCTAAAATGTCAGATTATTCCTGAGTGTATTTCCACAGGGTAAAGGAGGAAAAGACCGTAAGAGAAACTATAGTTTTGGGAGAAATCAGAGTTGTTGACACCCAATAGAAAACCTATTTACTTCAAAGTGCATGTAATTCATTTATCCGGTAGCTCGTAGAGGCTTCCTAGCCCTGCATAGTTTTCGAGTGAGTGTGAGCAATTCATGGTTTTTTATATATATACATACATAGAAAAAAGGCTCCCAAATATCCTGTAGAGGAAGGAATGTTTGGAAAGCCTCTTTTCTTCTAAGTGCTACGGCTGTGTGTTTATTATGTGTTTGTAAAAATACAAAGTAAACGCTCAAATAATGTTGAAGTGATTTAAAAACTCAAATACTAATATATTTACAGTGGAGAGTAAGAAAAAAACAGTCCTTAGCTCACACATTGCCCTTCCAAGGGAGAGGATCCGGAAAGACCCCATGTGCTCAGTGGTTTAGTAAATGCCAAACCAGCATCCCAGTGGAGTTCAAGTAGGACATGTAGTGTTTAACTGAAAACATTTTTTTTCCTTTTTTGTTGGTGAGAAAGCATTATGCATTACCCAACACCAAAATTTAGACATACTTTGAAAATCGTTTAAAAGAAAACATACGTTTACAAACACCAAATAACATCCATGAGACTGAAGCCCTTTTGTTTTTTTCCCATAGAGAGTAAGACAATTAAAGGCAGCAAGCAGTCAGTTCCCCCATCGCAGCTGGAGAGTTGACGCTCAGAACCAGAAATTTTGTCAGTGTGCCCTTTAAGTTACTTCTCTATTTCCACTGCCCTTTTTTTTTTTTTTTTTTGGAGACAGGGTCTCACTGTTGCCCAGGCGGGAGCACAGTGGTGTAATCTTGGCTCACCGCAGTCTTCAACCTCCCAGGCTCAAGCGATCCTCCCACCTCAGCCCCCCAAGTAGCTGGGACTACAGGCGTGCACCACCATGCCCGGCTAGTTTTTTTTTTTTGTATTTTTTATGGAAATGGAGTTTCGCCATGTTGCCCAGGCTGGTCTTGAACTCCTGAGCTCCAGTGATCTGCCTGCTTCGGCCTCCCAAAGTGCCGATCACAGGTGTGAGTCACTGTGCATAGTCTCCACTGCTTTCTAATTCCAAGGGATGCGATCTCCTTGGAGCCTCATTTGGTGACTCTAATCCTTATGACCAGAATGTGCAGGGATTCTGACTGCATCCACACTGGAAATATAACAGCTTTAGCCTGGGCACAGAAGGCTTTTCTCCTTCCTGTTCTTTCCTGAACCAGCAAACTTCAGGACCCTGACTGGACTCCCGCTGGAGGAATGAAGCCCAGCTCCTAGGACTTATTAAAAAAAAAAGGACATTAGATTTATGGAGGCTGAGCGGGAAGATCTCTGAACTGAAACAATTACTGAAAAGAGAGGAGCATTCTGACGTGCTGTTCTTTGGAATTTCTATAATTAAAAAATAAACACAACTATTCCGTAAGAAAATACATCTTAGTGTGCAATCCAATGCACATGGATTGGTAGATGAAAGGTAAAATGCCAAAAAGTATGAAAATACAGTCCTTTAAATGTGGCAATAAAGTTTAACATACTGATATAAAATCAATACAGAGAAAATAAATGTACAAGTGCAAAAAAATTCCATCATTTGTAAAGAGAAATAAAAAGTGCCAGCCTGCTTGTTCTTAAAAATGCTTCCCGACATAATTGTTCAAACACAAATCAGACAGATGCAACATTTAAAAAAAAAAAAAAACCTTCGTAGCATGCTGTGTCTAATAAACACATATATACACAAAAACTACAACAAAATCATGTGAAACGGAGTTATCAGCTGGCATTGATAAACTGGTCTGTAAGTTGTTGGGTTACATCATAAAATGGGATGTTTCACATCTCAGGCACAGACGACTTGGAGGTTGCTCTCAGAGGGCAGACTTTTTGTAGAGGAAGTCCGGCTTGCTTGGTGACCTCCTTCCTCTGCTTATGGAATCTTCCCTTTCCAAATCTGTATTTCTCTGAGCTCCATGGCCCAGGGACTCACTGTCTGCCAGTCTTCTACTGGATCTCTCTTCGGGAGCTTCAGAGCTACATGCAGAAAGTGAAGGTCTGTTAGGAGTCAGCCCAAAAGTCAAGTCAGTTTCTACTGCGGTTCGTCCCCTGACATGGGCTGGACCGGTACTAGCATTTTCTGGGGCTGCCAAAGGAAAGTCTGACCGCTGGGGAGGCTGCTCAACGACGTCCAGGTGTATCGGCTCATTCTTTTGTCTGTGTAGATGCCCATCAGGGGAAAGTGGATATTCTCTCCTAGCTTCTTCCTGTTTTTTAGGAGACGTCTGGCCAGGTAGGTAGGCTGACTTTAAGCCACTTGGTGATGCCTTATTGTGGCTGTACAAATCGGGACCAAAATATCCACCTTGCGAAGGGGAAGGGGTGCGTCTGCTGGGAGCAGGAGTAGAAGGTCTGCAAGCAGCATTTGAGAAGTCATAGAAATCCGGATATTCCTGTGGATTTTCTCTGGCGTCTGTTTTTTGCTCTAGTGTGTGTTTTTTCCGAGAAGTGTGTGTATGTCTCTGTGAAATACATGACAGATGCTGGGGAGGCCCTGGTCCTGCTTCAGAAACTGACTGGCTTAATTCTGTGTCTACAGCAAGCTCTGGAAGCCTCCTGTCCTTGAGTGACAGTGTGGACACACCCACTGCGATGTCGGGCATCAGATCATTCAGCACAGGTTGTGTTCGCTGCAGACAGAGACAAAAATGTTGGGAGGGTTAAAAAAAAAAAGGACCCATCCTCTGTAAAAATGATGTTCACTGATTTTGTTTCCCAATTATAAAAGTAACACATACTGATTTTTTTTGAGATGGAATCTCACTCTGTCTCCCAGGCTGGAGTGCAGTGGCATGATCCCAGCTCACTGCAACCTCCACCTCCCGGGTTCAAGCGATTCTCCTGCCTCAGCCTCCTGAGTAGCTGGGATTACAAGGTACATGCCACCACGCCCAGCTCATTTTTTTGTATTTTTAGTGGACATGGGGTTTCACCGTGTTAGCCAGGATGGTCTCGATCTTCTGACCTCGTGATCTGCTCGCCTTGGCGTCCTAAAATGCTGTGATTACAGATGTGAGCCACTGCTCCTGGCTGAATTTTTAAGAATTATAAAAATATAGAAAGCTATAAAGGCAAAAAAAATCACTCCAACCTTTTGAACAGAGATACCACTGTTAGCATTTTGAGGTCTTTTTTTCTCCTTTGCATATATATTAATTTTAATGAAATTTAGTACATATATAATCTGTCACTAAATCTTTGAGATCACCATTTTAAATTATTATGTCACGTTCTACTGCATCAATGAACCATGACTTAATTTAATCATTCTGCTACTATTGGACATTTAGGTTGTTTACAATTTTTCATTATTACAGTTAAGACTGCAATGAACATACAAATAAATTACCTTTAAAGGGAGTTTTATTTAAAATATAAAGTAGTAGAATTTTGTCACTGTAGAACCGAGGGCCTGGGCCAACAGGATGGGAATCTGGCTTACCAAACACGGCCAGCCTTTGCCATTCTGGGGCGGGGGAAGCAGAGAGGGGAGGTAGAGAGGTCTAAGAAGCTGAGAAAGGCTTTCTGTGCTAACAGTTCTCCTGCAAATGTGGCGAACTTTCCTGAAACCCATCGGACTTTCTGTCACAGTGTGGCACACACCACTCCCACAAAGTGACATGGTAGAGGAAGAGCAAGGATTCTCTGTGCGCCCAGGCAAAGCGGCATGACAGGAAGCAGAGTGGCTATGGTGGGCAGACTAGGCTGATTTTCCAGAAAAAGGCTAAAACTACAAAGATTGTGCTGAAACTTCAGTGCACTGAGCTCAACTGCAGATCTAAGAGGATGCTGGCTGTTAAGAGATACAAGCATGCTGAACCAGGAGAAGATAAGACAAAGGGACAATTGATCCAGCTGTAAGCATCATATTTTGTTTCACGGTGAAAATAATAAAATCTTGAGGTTGGCCGGGCACAGTGGCTCACGCCTGTAATCTCAGCACTTTCGGAGGCCAAGGTGGGCAGATCATGAGGTTAGGAGTTCAAGACCAGCCTGATCAACATGGTGAAACCCTGTCTCTACTAAAAATACAAAAATTAGCTGGGCGTGGTGGTGCACGCCTATAATCCCAGCCACTCAGGAGGATCACTTGAACCCGGGAGGCGGAGCTTGCAGTGAGCTGTGATCGCACCACTGCACTCCAGCCTGGCCAACAGAGTGACACTCCGTCTCAACAAAATAAATAAATAAATAAATAAAATAAAATAAAATAAAATAAAAATAAAAAATAAATAAAATCTTGAGGTTATGTTAAAAAGTTGAGAAAGGATCATAATTTGACTCAAGCTTCCAATAAGCCATATTTTAATGAAGTTTCCCTGAACTAACAGGTCAATCTTTTCTTCTAACTTGCTACTAAGAGCATGTGACTGAGTAGGAAGACTTAAAAATCTTTTTTTTTTTTTTTGAGACAGTCTCACTCTGTCATCCAGGCTGCAGGACAGTGGTGTGATCATAGCTCACTGCAGCCTCAACAACCTCCCAGGTTCAAGTGATCGTCCCACCTCAGCTCCATGAGTAGCTAGGGCTGCAGGCATGTGCTACCACATTTAGCTAATTTATTTGTTTATTTGGTAGAGTCAGGGTCTCACTATGTTTCCTAGGCTGGTTCTGAACCTCTGGGCTCAAGTGATCCTCCCACTTCAGCCTCCTAAAGTGTTGGGATTACAGGTGTGAGTCATGGCACCTGGCCAAAAAAAAAAAAAGAAAAGAAAAATCACTATGTTTTTCAAGTGTATTATATAAAACCTCTAATACAGTGTAAAATCAAGCAAATAATCCTCTATCAATTTACTAGCCACTAGCCCTGGCTACTACGATTCTGAGTGAAGTGGGGGCTCTGCTGATGAGCTTCAGAGGCAGAGGCACGCCTGAGGCCTCATTTTCTGCTCATCTTCTGAATGGGGAGTTTTCCCACATTATTCCTGATGGTATACTGTACTTAAGTAGGTGTAAGTAGCTCTTGCTTCTTGTCCCATTAAAGCATGTGGTAGAATAGTGGATTTTACAGAATAGTAGAAGTTAGGGACAAATTGTAGACCTGTGCTTGAACAGAACATGAAACCGGTATATTCCTTTGTGCTGCTCAGTAACCCCATTCCTTCCTAATCCTGCCAAATGAGCATAAAGATAAGAAGATACTCAACTCCTCCATACACACCTCTTGGTTTCTCTCCTCCTGTCTTTTCTCATTCAAGTACACTAGCGTTTTCCCCTCTTTTCCATACCCCTCAAGTCTATGCCTGCCATTTGTCAGCAATACTTCTGGGCACTGCTGAGTCCCAGTGGGGCTCTTGGGCCAAGAAAATTGCTTCTAATAGTCCATAAACCGAATATGAAGCAAGTTACTAAAGTGCTGACTTACCACTTGCTTCTCAGATGCTGCTGCTGCTGCCGCTGCTGCTGCTGTTGCTGTTGAGGTGGTGGTGGCGGCGGCAGCAGCCACTGTCTGTCTGCCCAGTCCTGCAGTGCTGGTACAATCAGGTGGTGCAGCTTTCACACTCGGCAAGTAGACTGGGGGAGGGCCAGCTTTAGGAGCTGTTCTGGAGTGGAACAGCGAATGATTACAGGGATAAGAAAATGAACGTGAAGGGTGCTGACTGGGAGGTCTTTGTTTCCAGCCTGCTTTGAGTTGGTTATGGATTGGGGTAGCTGGGGGGTGGTAGGGAGGTGGTGGAGGGGGCAAGGGTGGATGGAAGGCCACAAAAGAGTCCAGATCTGTAAACATGGTTTCTGCAGGAGGGGTGCTGTTTACGCGACATCTCCCAGGTTGCCTCATTGTCAAGAGTGGACTTTCATCCCCAAAACGTTCATCAGGAAAGAATTTGTGAGGATTCTAAGAAAGATAAAAAAAACAAACAAACAAAAAACAAAAAAATGGGCATTTATTAGCGGATTTCATAAACAGAAATTTATAGGCTGAGAGAATTAAGTGAGGTACTTAAGAAAACCACAGTCAGCAAGAATAAAAGGCATAATTTATTTTTCTAGGCCAGAAGCCCAAGAAAAAAAATCACCTTAGTTATAGCACAAAGGTACAGAGTGCACCCTAGGACACAGCCATGAAAGAAAGCTGCTTGATCGAATGCTCCACAAGCAGGTCACTCATCTCAGATTATGTGATAATGCAAAAACCGGTAATAAAACCAAACTCTAATATGTCTTTGCTAAGAGACTAACATTAAATGCCAAAGGAAGAAAGGAATACAACTGAGGATGTTCTAGAAACTTTCTGACAAAACATCTATGCCTTCTCTGTCTGAAATAAAAACTACAAAATACTATTCGTTACCCATTACACATGACTAAGTTTGACCAATATTTTGGTAAACATAAAAGAATATGTCATGCAATTTAAGATATCAAATTCAGACACAATTCAGAATGGCAAAAGGAAAAGAAATGAGTAGAAAACCAGACTATATATTTTAAGGAGAAAAGCTGTAGCAAAAAATGAAAATCAACAACCTAAAACAAGAACCTAAAAATGTTCAGTAGAAAATTAGGACAGCAGGGGAAAAAAGAAGAAAAAGAACTTAAAAATGGTTTGCTGACTTGCTGAAGAACCCTATGCCATGTTTATTCATTCGTTCATTCATTCGTTCGTTCGTTCATTCATTTCATTCACTCACTTATTTTTTTGAGACAGGGTCTCATTCTGTCACCCAGGCTGGTGTGCAGTGGTGCAATCATGGCTCACTGCAGCCCTGACCTTCTGGGCTCAAGTGACCCTCCCACCTAATCTTCCCAAGGAACTGGGACTACTGTGCATACCACTATGCCTGGGTAATTTATATTGTATTTTTTGTAGAGATATGGTTTTGCCGTATTGCCCAGGCTAGTCTTAAACTCTTGAGCTCAAGCGATTCGCCCGCCTGGGCCTCCCAAAGTGCTGGGATTACAGCCATTGTGTCCAGCCTATCCTTTTTCGTTTGTTTTTGAGACGCGGTCTTGCTCTGTCACCCAGGCTGGAGTGCAGTGGTGCGATCTTGGCTCACAGCAAACTCCACCTCCCAGGTTCAAGCGATTCTCTTGCCTCAGCCTCCTGAGGCTGGACTACAGGCCCACGCCACAACATCTGGCTAATGTTTGCATTTTTAGTAGATATGGGGTTTCACCATGTTGGCCAGGCTGGTCTAGAACTCCTGACTTCAAGTGATCCACCCACCTTGGCATCCCAAAGAGTTGGTGTGGGGAAAAGAAAGAGAGATCAGACTGTTACTGTGTCTATGTAGAAAGAAGTAGACATAAGAGACTCCATTTTGTTCTGTACTAAGAAAAATTCTCCTGCCTTGAGATGCTGTTAATCTGTAACCCTACCCCCAACCCTGTGCTTGCAGAGACATGTGCCATGTTTACCCAAGGTTTAATGGATTTAGGGCTATGCAGGATGTGCTTTGTTAAACAAGTGCTTGAAGGCAGTATGCTTGTTAAAAGTCATCACCACTCTCTAATCTCAAGTACCCAGGGACACAAACACTGGGAAGGCCGCAGAGACCTCTGCCTAGGAAAGCCAGGTACTGTCTAAGGTTTCGCCCCATGTGATAGTCTGAGATATGGCCTTGCGGAAAGGGAAAGGGGAAAGACCTGACCGTCCCCCAGCTCCAGCCCGACACCCGTAAAGGGTCTGTGCTGAGGAGGATTAGTAAAAGAGGAAGGCCTCTTTGCAGTTGAGATAAGAGGAAGGCATCTGTCTCCTGCTGGTCCCTGGGCAATGGAATGTCTCAGTGTAAAACCCGATTGAATGTTCTATTTACTGAGATAGAAGAAAACCGCCTTAGGCCTGGAGGTGAGACATGCTGGTGGCAGTACTGCTCGTTAATGCACCAAGATGCTTATGTAAGTGTGCATCAAAGCACAGCACCTTTTCTTAACCTTATTTATGACACAGAGACATCTGTTCACATGTTTTCCTGCTGACCCTCTCCTCACTATTACCCTATTGTCCTGCCACATCCCCCTCTCTGAGATGGTAAAGATAATGATCAATAAATACCGAGGGAACTCAGTCTCTCCTCCCACCCGACGAGAGAAACGCCCACAGGTGTGGAGGGGCAGGCCCCCTTCAGTTGGCATTATAGGCGTGAGCCACTGCGCCTGACCACATCCTGTCCTTTTAAAGGGTATGGATTAAAGGGGTTTGGAGTTTGTAGCAAGAAAATGAATCACCTGACCAGATGAAATTAAATTTTATTTAAGGCTCTGATTCAATGGCTGTGATCAGACTAGTTTACAAATTTTATCTTAACTGCAAAACCAGTGCTATTGTTTTTGTACCTAATAATTACTAGAAATAAGTTTTTTCTTTTTTCCGGTAGGTTAAAAAAGAAAGCACTTATTGTTTGATTCTCATGCTTGGGTTTGAACCCTCATGCAAGAAATTTCTTATAAGATGGAAAAGAGAAATGAAAGTGGGCATGTGGAAGGTGTGTAAGTGTGGTAGTAGACCAAACCTCAAACCTAGTGACCAAACAAAGAAGAGAGAGCAGTGGAAGTTCAGAATTTTCTACTTCCATGCCATCTCTGTTTGGGCATGCACACTATGGAATTTTTTAGCAGTCACCACTCGTATGCTTGCTACATACCGGAAATATAGCTGCTGTACAATAGCACTCTGGATCTTCATAACAATTTATGTTGCAGGTAAAGAGCTATTGATGCCCAAGGTGGTTAAGTAACTCATTCCAAGTTAACCAACTAGTCAGCAGCAGAGCTGGGATCTAAACCCAGTTCTCATTCTAGGCCTCTGCTCGGTCCACTCCATGATGCTGCCTCTCACCAGGAGGGACTTGCAGGTTATCAAAGACACCAAAGGCAGCGAAAAGCCACATATGAAGAAAATGAAATAAGCCAAGGACTCGTCAGGATGTCTACAATACTGCCTGTCTGGTGACTGAGGCTCCCTATTTTAAACAGTTTAATGTCATTTCCTACCTGCAACAGCTCTGCAGCAGCATCTGCAAGACCAAACTCTCTTAGCACTCGAATCTGAATTTCATAGCTGACGGTGGCGCCTTCCCCGCAGTTCAGGGCATAGGCCCTCTGCACCTGCTCCGTGTGCCGCAGTTCCTGCAGTCGTCTGACCATGTCTTTCATAATGAGGAGACGAGGAACTGGAAGGAGAAAAACAGTGGGCATGCAAAATTCCTGAGCTACACAAAAGATGACCCTGTGAGCCCAAGGGAAAAAAGCATGTATTTCATACCAGAATCTTGTAAGTTTATTAGATGGTATTTTAATTTCCTGGGGACATATTCATTTATATATCTCTAATTAGTTTTCAAGGTTTTAAAATTTCACTATGCCCAAAATGCTCTTGATCATACTGAACAGCCTGAGTTGTATTATTTTAGTTTACAGTTCAAATACATTTTTACTTGCATGTATTCTCATCTGAATCTCAGGATATTTCAGAAGTCTTTAAATATATTCATTCCATTATTCAAATAATTTTTTGAGTCCTGACTATGCACCAGGGATTGGACTTGGATATTAGGGTGCACAGAATGAAACACATGATTCCTCTTCAAAAGTTTCTGGCTTAGTGATATGAACTAAACCAGAAGTAAACAAATACAATATAAGGTCATAAATGCTCCTGGAGAGAAATATGTAAAGGACACTGAGGCACTGGGAGGAAGGGGCACCCAGCCAGATTGGGGACAGACAAGAAAGGCGTCAAGGTGTACACAGAGCAGATTCTTGAAGAATGAAGGGAAACCAGATGGGCAAAAAAAGTTTTCTGAGCAGAAGGACTGGGTATGTGTAAAACATGCTGAGACAGCCTGGCAGAAGTGGTTGGCATGGCCAGCAGAACTTAGGGTTCAGAGCTATAAGCAGGAAGAGTTCAGAGCTATAAGCAGGAAGAGTGTGAAGAGAGGAGGCAGAAAGATGGCTACTGGCAGATCATGGATAAAGAATTTAAACTGTACCCTATGCACAACAGGCAGTCACTTTTGCAGGAGGATGACAGGATCAGAGCTGTGAACAAGTGCACTCCGATGTTAATGTAAAATGGGCAGGCATGCTGTGACTGGAAGGCTAAATCAAGCTTGCTGTCTGCCTTTGTAAATAAAGTTTTACTGGAATGTAACTTACCCATTCATTTAGGTACTGTCTATGGCTGTTGTATGGGAGGTGAGTAGACAGAGGTAACAGAGACTGCATGGCTTACAGAGCCTGAAGTATTTACTATCTGGCTCTTTCTGGAAAAAGTATGCTGGCCGACCAGCCAGTGTAAAAGACAGAATTTTGAGTAAGATGAGAGGTGGGAACACTGGCTAGAAACCTGAACTAGGGCTATAGCTGTAGGGCTGCAGAGGGGATGGAATCTATAAATATTTATGAGAGAAACTGACTAGAGCAGTGATTATTATTTTTTAGGGATAAAAGGAACTAGCATTTACTGAGTGCTTACTTTGTGCCAGGCAAACTCCTGTGCACATTACTCATGGTGCTTCATTAAATCCTCACAATTCTAGAAAGGAGGTATGAGCCCCAATTCATGGATGAGGAAATTAATGTTCAGGAAGGAAAATATTAATACCATGTCCAAAGTCATACAAAGTAACAGAGCCAATATATGAGCCCCTAATCCTCTGCAACAAGCTTTCTATCCTTTCATGAATGTGGTGGGCAGGGAAGTAAGAAGCAGCCAGGATGCTACCAGAACAGGGCCATACCTCATTAGCTACACAATAGAGAGACAAGCCTTATTTTTCTGAGCATACTTACTTGAGAATGTCTAGACTTTTGAGATTGAGTTCTAAGATTAAATTATGCTGATTTTCAACTGCATTAACTCAAGCCTAAAAAGCCAGGCTAATTAGCAAAGCTTCAAAATCTGCATAAATCAGCTAAAGAAATATTTCTCTTCATGCTTTTAACTAATGTATATTTCAAGTAAATATGCAGTGGCCAAATTTGACAAGGTAACAACTGAAGAAAGTCATGAGCCCCAGAATAAAATATACGTATTCAATTAAAAGTTCTGTCACTATGTCTTTTATGCATCTTTAATTACAATAGACATTTATAAGCAGAAATAAATATTGCTATAGTGTGCTGGTTTTTATTTTGAATCTTGCAATGACAATTAGCAAGAGCTACAAGTTTCTGACCACCAGATCACTGTTGCTTTTTTTAGACTTCCTTGGTTAAAGTCAACATTTACTGATGCTCAAACATTTTTGGACATGACAGTTACACTCTGATCGATGGCCAATTCCCCTAAAGTCATAAGATACAAACCTGTGCTACAGTAAACTTCCCAGAGCAGAGCTTGGGAAATTGGATCTCTAGGAAACCCACAGTGATCACATTTTGGAAGGCCACAGACTCAAAGGTATAATAGACTAGAAAGGCCACAGATTCAAAGGTATAATAGTGCATTTAACCCTCCCAAAGGGTCTTGTAACCTGAGAAATACCCTATAGTGATTAAAAAACAACAACAACAACAACAAAAAAACTTAATTCCTCTAAATCAGTGGTTCCCAAAATGGGTGACTTTGTCCCACAGGGCACAACTGGCAAAGTCTAGAAACATAAAAATGTTTCCAAAAGGTTTTCGCAGAGGTGTGCATGCATGCACATATGTGCTCCTAGCATTTAGTGAGTACAGAGTACAGGCCAGGGATGCAGCTGACCACCCTATAAAGCACAGGACAGCTCTCCATTAACAGAATAATCCGGCCCTAAATGTCAGTAAGACCAAGGCTGAGAAACTCAAGGGTAAACTGACAAACTCTATACACTTAGTAATACAAAATAAAATATAAAGCAAAAGTTTTGGCTTAAAAGTATTTACTCTTTAAGGTGAACAAGGCATAAAGGGTATTGAAATGTGGAGAGAATTAGCATATACAGAGGGGTTCAAACATCAGCAATTTCAAAAAATAGTAAGATTATTCATTTAACTATAAACAACCAATATACTGCCTTACCTGGAATTTCGTTGGCTACAACTGAAGGAGGGCTTGACTGGTTGCTGCTGATCTGCTGGTGGCTGATCATGTGACAACACTGAGGCACGGCATTATTGACCATGTAGAGTGTGTCTGGTACATTGGACATCCTAACCATTCGCAAGCGCACAAGATCCGTTTGTTCCACCATCATCTCATCCAGCACTGACTGAAATAATCATTCAGTATTAACAAAACCAGTCAACCTTCCTCTGTTAAATCACATTTGAAGGAAGATTATTACTTTCATCAAATAAAAAGGGAATTAATTTATTTCTATTTTATAAATGTTAATATTAGTGGTGAAACAAAATTCTCCTACATCTTTAACTTTTAAAGACTCTTTCAGCAGCATGTTTGAAAAGACATAACCATCTTTTGAAAAGTCTGCTTCTAATTAGAAGTATTTGAAATGTGAAGGATATAAAATTAATCAGAAATAAATTACACATAATATTATAATAAAGAAAACAATGTATACATGTGCTAAATAACAAAGCCAACAAAGTGCTCGAAATACAAATACTGAAGATTGATAATCAGGGCCAGGCGTGGTGACTCACGCTTGTAATCCCAGCACTTTGGGAGGCTGAGGTGGGTAGATCACTTGAGGTCAGGAATTCAAGACCAGTCTGGCCAACAAGGTGAAACTCCATCTCTACTAAACATGCAAAAATTAGATGGATGTGGTGGCGGGTGCCTATCATCCCAGCTACTCGAGAGGCTGAGGCAGGAGAATTGCTTGAACTCGGAAGGAGAAGGATGAAGTAAGCCGAGATCTCACCACTGCACTCCAGCCTGGCTGACAAGAGTGAAACTGTCTTTAAAAAAAAAAAAAAAAAAAAAAGATTGATAATCAATGCAAGAGACCTATAAATAAACCAATTTTTCTTTTTTGAAGAAAAAAGAAAAATGTTGCCTGGGCTGGAGTGCAGTGGCGCCATTATGGCTCATTGCAGTCCTGACCTCCCAGGCTCAAGAAACCCTCCCACTTCAAGTCTCTTGAGTAGCTGGGACTGCAACAGCACACCACCGCACCTGGCTAATTTTTATTTATTTATTTTTATTTTTTGTAGAGACAGGGTCTCACTAGGTTGCCCAGGCTGGTCGTGAACTCCTGGACTCAAGTGATCTTCCTGCTTCAGCCTCCCAAAGTGCTGAGATTACAGGTGTAAGCCACCACACCTGGTCTAAAAATGAGAAACATTTTGAGGCAACTTGATTGTATACTCATTGAGTATACACACTGTTTGGTCTGTTAAATTTATTTCAGAAAGCTTAATAGTGATTTCTTACTTTCAAAGACTACCAGTTCCTCAAAAGGCCACTCAGTTTTTTTTTTTGAAGAGTGGTTCTTACTCTGTTGCCCGGGTTGGAGTGCAGTGGCTCACTGTGCAGCCTTTGCCTCCCAGGCTCAGGTGATTCTCTGAAATCAGCCTCCTGAGTAGCAGAAATCAGGGTGCATGCCACCACAACTGGCTCAATTTTTCCTTTTGTGTTTGGTAGAGATGGGGTTTTACCATGTTGCCCAGGATGGACATCTGAAAGTTCTTATGGCTGAACATCTAATAAAAATTAGATGTTTCATTTTCACATTATCATATTTTCCCAGTTTTTCACGTTACAATATACATAATGCCAACTAATTACTCAACAGACCTGAAATTTTTTCTTACTTTGTGCATTTATTCTAAAACTAAACATAATTCCCAACGGTCAGCTGTTACAAGAGGTCATGGCATTCCTTTAATTTACGAAGGAAGTAAAAAAGTGGGCAATCTTCTTTCAGAACATTTCTCCCATCCTCAAGATCACAAAATAGTGACAACCATTTTCAGTAAGTGGTAACAATTTGCAAGGCAATTAAGTTAACAATTTGCAAGGCAACTAAAATGAGAAAAATATAAAATGCATTTTAACATAATCTAAGTTTTAAAAACATGCTTAATTAAAATTAAACATTTCAGAAAACTATTCTGTTGAGTAGTCAAACTAGAACTTACTTTCATTTTCCCTATTGTTGAAAATATAGGCTATTTTCAAATATTTAAGTAATACTGCAATGAACCACTTTGTGCATATGGTTTGTAATAAAGTAGTCTACTATCTTCAAATGGTTTTCATTACCTTTGCTTCTTCCACATAGGGAGAGAAGAGTCGAGGACGAACATAGATGCCAGCATTTTTTTGCCGCAACCAGGCATTTGACTTTCCGCCTTCTGTTGTAGGAAGCATATCTGATGGAGGAGTACTAATCAAGCCTCTTTTCATCTAAAAAGAAAATTTTTTTAGATAGCAATCTGTGTAGTACTACAATAGTATAAATAAAAATATTTATAACTGTAAATAAAAATATGCAACTTTATCATTTAAATAAAAATTTAGAAATGTATATGAAATTTAGAAATACCTCTTTTTTTTTTTTTTTTTTTTGAGACAGAGTCTCATTCTGTCGCCCAGGTTGGAGAGTGCAGTGGCATGATCTCGGCTCACTGCAACCTCCATCTCCTGGATTCAAGCGATTCTCCTGCCTCAGCCTCCCGAGTAGCTGGGATTACAGGTGCGCACCACCATGCCCAGCTAATTTTTTGTATTTTTAGTAGAGACGGGGTTTCACCATGTTGGTCAGGCTGGTCTTGAACTCTTGACCTCGTGATCTGCCCACCTCGGCCTCCCGAAGTGCTGGGATTACAGGCATGAGCCACCGCACCCGGCAAAATACCTCAAATTTTTAATAATATTTAAAAGATTTGCAATAAAAAGATACCATAATTTCCCATTTTACTCTAAATAGAGGAATATTTTAAAAAACAAGAGACACATTAATTAAAATGTAGTAAGTTGGACTAAAGATCAGAACTCTTAATGAAAACCAATTTTTTTTTCTTTACTCATCTAGGAACAAATTAATTTCCCACCCAACTCCCCAAGACAAAACGAGAACACTGACATGGGCCTATATCTATAGTACAAGGATACAGGAAGGCTAGCATAGCGCTTAGCAACACAGGCTCTGGGGAAGGCAGATGTAGCTCAAACTTCAACTCCTGCATTTAACAGCTATGTGACCATGGACATCTCCTTTACCTGGGCTTCACTTTAAGGGCTCCTGTATGGCCCTGGAGGTGAGGCAGTGCACAGCTAAGTGAATGAGGTATCCCTGTTGTTTCCTGACTGATGCCAGGAGCATCTGTATCAAGTACCTTCAGTTCCTAAGGTGGTGTGAGGGTTAAATGAAGGCAATGCAGATGAAAGCACTTGGCACAGTGCTTAGCACACACTAAGAGAGCATGAAAGTTAACAGCCATTATTAGCAAACCTGTGTTGGGGACTTACGATGTGTTAGCCACGGAACTAAGAGCAGAGGTATATATTTCGTAACCAAAGTTCTAAAATACTTTTTTTTTTTTTTTTTTTTTGAGACGGAGTCTCGTTTTTTACTCCTGTTGCCCAGGCTGGAGTGCAATGGTGCGATCTCAACTCACTGCAACGTCTGCCTCCTGGGTTCAAGCGATTCTCCTCCCTCAGCCTCCCGAGTAGCTGGGACTACAGGCGCCCGCCATCTCGCCCGGCTAGTTTTTTGTATTTTAGTAGAGACAGGGTTTCACCATGTTAGCCAGATGGTCTCGATCTCCTGACCTTGTGATCTGCCCGTCTCGGCCTCCCAAAGTGCTGGGATTACAGGCTTGAGCCACCGCGCCCGGCCCTAAAATACTTTTCTAAACTACATACAGGGTTCAATTTTATCTGAGTACCAGGTTTTAAACAAAACCAAAAGTTGTTTCTCCAATATTACTCTCGTTAAATATAATCAACAGCTGCATTAGTTAAAATCACTTTTAACTAGTAAAATACAGCATCATCTAGTATTTAGAAAATAGAGAAAAAAAAAAGTCAATAATTTTATTACAACTGTAATGTTGATATATTTCCTTCCAGTCTTTTCATTTTCATTTTTATTTTTTTGAGACAGGGTCTCACACTGATGCCCAGGCTGGAGGGCAGTGGTGAGATCTCAGCTCACTGCAACCTCCGCCTCCTGGGCTCAAGCAATTCTCTCATCTCGCTTCTCAAGTAGCTGGGACTACAGATGCATCCCACCATGCCTGGCTAATTTTTGTATTTTTTGATAGAGACAGTGTTTCACCATGTTGGCCAGGCTGGTCTCGAACTCCTGAACTCAAGTGATCTGCCTGTCTTGGCCTCTGAAAGTGCTGGGATTACAGGCACCTGGCAGAGTCTTTACCAAACAAGTTTTACATAGTTGAATTTGAGAATACATAAAAATACATACTTTGCATCATCCTTTTTTTCTTCTTCTTTTGTTTGATGGGGTCTTGCTCTGTCACCCAGGCTGGAGTGCAGTGGCACAATCTTGGCTTGCCTCTGGGTTCAAGCAATTCTTGTGCTTCAGCCTCCTGAGCAGCTGGGATTAACGGAGTGTGCTACCATGCCTGGCTAATTTTTGTATTTTTTAGTACAGACAGGGTTTCACTATGATGGCCAGGCTGGTCTTGAACTCCTGACCTCAGGTGATCCATCCACCTTGGTCTTCCAAAGTGCTGGGATTAAAGGTGTGAGCCATTGCACCCGGCCACTATAGTCTTTATAACAACTGTTCAGGGGAGCAAAATATTCTGCTGTATAGTGGTACTATAACTACTACCTCAACGGGTGAAAAATGGTAACTGTTCTATTTTGCTTTCTCTGGTGTGTGTGTGTAATTAGTGAGACTGAATTTTTTTTTTTCTAATCAGAATCCACAAATATTTTTTTAAATTTTATTTTAGTTTATTTTTATTACTGCTCCTTGTGGAAGCAGGGCTACCCCATAGGCAGTATGCCCAGAGTAGCCCATAAATACTTCTTGAAAACAATACTGTTTTCTTCTAGTTCTTCCATGTTTCAATTTAGTATTTAATTCTTCAATCTAACAAGGATTAATTTTGTGTGCCAGTGAAACAACAGTTTAACTTTCAATGAATTTCTTCTTCTGCTAATCAGTTAATCTAGCACCACACTGACTTGTGATAGTTCGTTTATTATTATGTTTTCTGTTTTTTTTTTTTCCCCTTTTCTTCCTTAAATCAGGGTCTCATTCTGTTGGCTGATTATGGCTCATGGCAGCCTTGACCTCCTGGGCTCACGTGATTCTCCTGCTCAGCCCCCCAAGTAGCTGGGACTACAGTCACACACCACTGCACCTGGCTAATTTCTGTGAAATTTTTTTGTAGAGATGGGGTCTTGCCATGTTGCCCAGGCTGATGTTGAACTCCTGAGCTCAAGTGATCTGTCCGCCTTGGCCTCCCAGAGTGCTGGGATTAAAAGTACGTGCTACTGTGCCCATCCTGTTTAATTCTTACATTAACTAAGACTTTTTTCTCCACTATTTTGTCTGCTATGCTAGAATCACAGATAAAATATTAGCATTTTAAAATGTTTTACGTTTTAGATGCTATCCCTTCTTATGTCCTTTTAAAAGAAGTTATAAAAATTTCTTATGAGTTGTTTTTCCAGATGACTTTTATAATGTTCCTGTGCAGTTAAAAAAAAACCCATTATGACGTTTATAAGCACTACATTAAGTCGATAACTCAACGTGTTAAGAACTAATATTTATAATATTTATTTTTCCCATCCACGAATTCAAGCAATTCTATTAATTTTTTTTTTTTTTTTCTGAGATGGAGTCTCGCTCTGTCACCCAGGCTGGAGTGTAGTGGCTCGATCTCGGCTCACTGCAACCTCCACCTCCCGGGTTCAAGAAATTCCCCTGCCTCAGTCTCCCAAGTAGCTGGGATTATAGGCATACACTACCACGCCTGGCTAATTTTTGTATGTTTAGTAGAGACGAAGTTCCACCATGTTGGTGAGGCTGATCTCAAACTCCTGACCTCAGGTGATCCACCCGCCTTGGCCTCCCAAAGTGCTGGTATTACAGGAGTGAGCCACTACACCCAGCCAATTCTATTAATTTTTTAAAAATTCACTGTTTAAAAAATTATGAAAGTAATAAGATGAGCTGTATCAATTTTCAGGTCCATCCATTCTTTTTCTATTGAGCCAATCCCTCCACTCCACTGCTCTCTGATTCATTGCTGTTCTTGAAGACTCTCCAAAGGTAATTTCTACCTTTTCCTTTTTGAATAAGGGTCTACTTGATCTACACTTAAATGACGGAATTAACTCTGCTAGAAATAATGCGCTAGAATGAGTAAGACCTATTTACCCACTCGACTCTCAGTCACCGAACACTTTAACTGTACTGTGTGACAGACACAGGGGACACAACATCGCACACAACAGACATCTGTCTGTCCTCACAGAATTACAGCTTCACAATACTCTGTTAGTACTAGAAATTATTTACAATGAATAAAAACATACGCCTGGCATTTTTCTTTTCATGAAACGAATACATGGAGAAAAATACTTACTGCATCACTTAAGACTTCACTGTTTATAGGTAAGATGTGTTCAATTCGCACAAAAGGTAAGAGAGAAGAAAGGATCTCTCTGAGCTCTTCCATGTCCAGGTCCCGTCTTTTTACACCTCTTTTGTTCACACTATGGGCAGTGCCACTCAGTAAGTTTGGCTCTACGAGACAGAAAATGAAGTTTCCAACCAAATCTAAACTTCTGAGACAGGTTTGCTTTGTTCTCTAGCACATACACTAACAGTACCACTCTATAGACTTATGTGCCTCTGCTTTAAAAAGGGTTATAAATCGATTATTTGTCTTTCATAAGATGTTTAATAGGGATGTTCTTGGATAAAGAAAAAGCATGGTATCAACAGTACAATAAAATTATTTTATCACTGCTCTGCAATAAAGAATAAAGGATTCCTTTCTATAGCCTAACTCAAAAGAGAAAAGATGACAATCTACTAAAATCTAATTTTATCAAGGGCTTTTTAAAAAGCTTTCTCACTTTTGTGACCAGTTTTTAGTAGTATAAGGTCACTGCAGGGCATATGCCATTTCCAGTCATCGTAGGTTATCAGCATGCTCATTAGCCTATATATGTGTAACAGTAATTTAACAACGTGTTAATCACCTGGCGTTTGAAGCGGCAAAGCCGAATGTGCTTTATTTAGTTTTAAGATTCTTATGAAAATCTCCCAAATTTCCATAATATGGGAATATTACTGCATAAAAGTAGACCCTTTGATCTTTGACATGTAATATATGTCCATAGTCCAGGGCAGAGAATGATTGCTTCATTGGGCATTAGTGAACGACAATCTGAAATACGTATGCTTACGATATTGAGGTGAGAAGAAAAATTACATAATTTGGAAATCTTTAATCATGTCTTTAGTCTAGGGGTCTGTAATTTTTTTCTTAAAAAAATTAACACAGAATAAGATAACACAGAATAAGATCTTTATCATTCATGAATATAAATGTTGGATTTTTTTCAAATATTCTATAGGAAAACTGATATTTTCCTTAAATCGTGTGTGTGTGTGTGTGTGCGTGTGTGTGTGTGTGACACAGAGAGACAGAGATTGTTTTTGAGAAACTAAGTTTTTTGTGGATTCATTCAGAATAAAATTGTTAACTGTGTAGAAAAGAATTGTTTTTTTTTCCCTTGCCTAGCTATGATTTAGCTGCATACTTATTTAGGGCATTTTGTTTTTCAAAATATGTTTTTGTCCTTAAAGTAGTGACATCCTGTTTTCATACAAAATCTTACACGAAACCCCCAAATATGTGACAGGTAAGGGCAGAATCCTTCTGTATAAAACTGACTGAAACAAAGCTATGGCCTGGCTCACTTAGCTTCCTTCTCATCCCTAACCCACTTTGGAAACTACCTTTTATTTATTTTTTTATTATTATTTTTTAAGATGGAGTCTTGCTCTGTTGCCCAGGCTAGAAGGCAGTGGCATGATCTCGGCTCACTGCAACCTCCACCTCCCGGGTTCAAGCGATTCTCCTGCCTCAGCCTCCTGAGTAGCTGGAATTACAGGCGCTCACCACCACACCCAGCTAATTTTTGTATTTTTAGAAGAGACGGGGTCTCACCATGTTGGCCAGGCTGGTCTGGAACATCTGACCTCGTGATCCACCTACCTTGGCCTCCTAAAGTGCTGGGATTACATGCGTGAGCCACCATGCCTTGCCTAGAAACTATTTTTCTAAGGAAAAATTTAACGCTTAAGGATGCTTGTTATCTGCCCCAAATAAATGAAATTTCATCATTACCAACTTTACATCAATGAACAAGCTTATGGTCTATAACATTTACACAGAGTTATATACAATCGGTTCTTGTTATCTCGAGTAGTTATAAAGTCAACACAAACAATGCATCAGTGAATACTGAGCTCTTGTTCATAGGGAAAACACAGAGTTAGGTTCCTGTGAGCCTCTGGGCACAACATTTTTGTCAAATGATTAAGGCAGAACCTTGTTGTATGTGTTTCTGTTTAAAGATACTTTATTTAATGTATGTGGCTGATTCATTAACACTAACCTCATGACCAACAGCACTGTAACTCACGCCTGAATGAAGCTTATCTAACCCATGTATCGTCTCTGTAAGGCACACCATAGCCTTCTTGTTCTCAGGAACACTAGACAGCACTTCAGTACTACACCTGGGGGCCATCTTCAACAGTGAGATCACGGAAACACAAAAATGTAAAACATGTGGCACTCGGTAACATCCGGAACAAGAAGGCAGAGTGCCTCTGTCTCGTTAGAACTCAGATGGGAATGTGCTTGTTGGGAGACCAAGCTTTTTGCTACTTCATGCATGTCCAGGAATGACCATGAAAGTACCACCAGTATTGATTTTGGGGTTACAAATAAATTTGAGTGACTAGGTAAGTTGACAAATATAAAAGCCACGAATGAGAACTAATTGTATACTGACATTTAAAATTCGAAATCAATTGTAATGGTTTTCATATTTTAAAAAATTCATAACTTATCAGGCATGGTGGATCATCTGAGGTCAGGAGTTTGAGAACAGCCTGGCCAACATGGCGAAACTCTGTCTCGAGTAAAAATAACGAAAATTAGCTGTGCGTGGTGGCATATGCCTATAATCCCAGCTACTCAAGAGGCTGAGGCAGGAGAATAGCTTGAACCTGGGAGGCAGAGGTTGCAGTGAGCCAAGATTGTGCCACTGTACTCCAGCCTGGGAGACAGAGCAAGACTCCGTCTCAAAAAAAAAAAAAATTCATAACTTTGCTGTTCTCTGAAATACAATTTTAAAAATAAAAATAAAACAAAATCAAATCTGAGAATTGCTAAAGGTTTTTGCCAGCCACAGAAAAGAATTGGAGAAATAAAATAGAAGGACTGCTTTTGTTCCCTAGAGCTTGGATAGTAGGATATTAAAGAAACACTATAAAAAGGCTTAAAGGTAGGTTTAGCACAACATTTTTTATATTTAAAAATGTGACAAAACAACTCTGTAAATGTACTAAAATCCACTGACTTGAACACTTTAAACCAGTGAACTTTAAGATATGTAAATTATATCTAAATAAAGCTATTGAAAGGTGATAGAAAAGGGAAATCTGTATTTAATTTTTCTAATGAAAAATTTTAAATTTAGGTTCAGTACATAAAGGAACACAACGATGTTTGAGGGAAGAACAGGTGGGTGGGCTAACCCTAGACACAAACAAAAGACTGCTGTAGAATCATAAATTTCCAAAGTTGAAAGCCCAGCCTCCGACATATGATGCCTCCTTCTCTTCTGCAGTGACCCCACTGGGAGGTCATTCAGAAGTATTATTTATTTCTCTTTTACCTTCCACAACATTTCTTTTTTTTTTGAGACAAAATTTTGCTCGTTGCTCAGGCTGGAGTGTAATGGCGCAATCTCGGCTCACCATAACCTCCGCCTCCCGGGTTCAAGTGATTCTCCTGCCTCAGCTTCCCAGGTAGCAGCTTCCCAGGTAGGCATGCGCCACCACGCCTGGCTAATATTTTTATTTTTAGTAGAGACGGGATTTCTCCATGTTAGCCAGGATGGTCTCGATCTCCTGACCTCGTGATTCGCCCACCTGGGCCTCCCAAAGTGCTGGGATGACAGGCGTGAGCTACTGCGCCCGGCCTACTTTCTACAACATTTAAAAATAAACAATGAATGCTTTTTCATTTGTACTCTTTTTCTTTTTTTTGAGTCTCGCTCTGTCACCCATGTGGAGTGCAGTAGTGCAATCTCAGCTCACTGCAACCTCTGCCTCCCAGGTTCAAGTAATTCTCACGCCTCAGTCTCCGAGTAGCTGGGAGTACAGGCACGTGCCACCACTTCCCACTAATTTTTGTATTTTTAGTAGAGGCGGGATTCTGCCATGTTGGCCAGGCTGGTCTCAAACTCCTGACCTCAGGTCAGCCTGTACTCGTATTTTTAAATTGAGGTTAAAATTCACATAACACAAAATTTATTTAAAACACTTTAAAGCATACCATTCAGTGGCTCTTACTATACTCTTATTGTTGTGTAACCATCAACACTAATTCCACATTTTCATCATTATGCTTTTGTAACACTTTAGTCATTATATGAAATTATATTAAATTTTTCATTCTAATACTTCCATGAGTCAACATGTTTTATTAAGCACCTAAGAACATAATAATAAAAAGTATCCTTTTAAAGCTGCAAAATAAGACTTTCTGTTATATTTATTTTAATAAACTATACCCTGTCCACTAAAGGATTTTGCCTATGGTAAAAACTTCCATTTTCACCAGGCAACAGTGTCAGTTTTCAAGACTAATGTGCGGCATGCATTTCTGTAAGCTGGGAACGTAAGAACCACCAAAAATTTACACAAGGTAACTAGTGCAAGTTAATTTTCTGAGATTACCTCTATCTGCTATTCTTTTCATCAACTGATGCTCTCCCCATTTAATCAGATATTTAAGGATATCTTGTTCACTTGCCTGTAAAAAAAAAATGGTTTATATTTATTTTAGTGAAATTAGTAAGTGGTTAATTTCATTAAGGACTTTTCGTAGGTGGGAAATACAGCATGCAACTTACCATGTTTCACTCTTTTCGTTGGCTGAAGTTTTAGTGTTAAATCTATGGTCCATTGACAGGAAATACATAAGACTGCATTACATATATTTTATCCAGTAACCTCACTCTCAGCTCCAACAAATTTTTTTTTTTTTTTTTTTTTTTTTTTTTTTTTT
>NW_012116265.1:224793-234980 GCF_000951035.1 Colobus angolensis palliatus | reverse complement strand
CACGATCTCGGCCCACCACAACCCCCACCTCCCGGGTTCAAGTTATTTTCCTGCCTCAGCCTCCTGAGTAGCTGGGATTACAGGCATGCACCACCATGACTGACTAATTTTGTATTTTTAGTAGAGACGGGGTTTCTCCATGTTGGTCAGGCTGGTCTGGAACTCCCGACCTCAGGTGATACGCCCACCTCAGCCTCCCAAAGTACTGGGATTACAGGCATGAGCCCCCGCATCTGGCCTCATAATAAGTACATTTTAATATTACACTATGTGGCACTAATTTATTCAACAAATATTTCCCGAGTACCTATATGCAAGGATTGGTGGTATGGAAACAACATTGAACAAGACATGGTCTCAGACTCCTTGAGGAATGTATAGTTTATAGAAGAGATAGACTGTGGCCACCAATAGCCGGGATACCAAGCAGGATGTGGTAAGAGGCTTCTGAGTGGCCTAAGGTATTGCCATTCAGAGAGGACAGAGAATACTTCCTAATGGGGTGATGACAATGATTGCTTTCACATGTAGAAGAGGATTTTATAAGTCATTAAATTAGCAAGTTCTATTATAGTATAAAAATAAGAAGTCCATAGTACCAAAAATGACTTTAGAAGGTCCTCATCTAAAGACATAGCAAAATATAGTGAAAAGAGCTTCCGCTTTGAAAACAGAAAGACCTGAGTTCAAGTCCAGCTGGTTAATCTTGGGAATGTTACTTAGACTCTCGGAAGCTAACTTTCTCACCTATAAAAGAACATAATACCTAAGTTTCAGAATTGTTCATAGGATTAGTGAGAGTGTGTATACAGTGTCTGGCACACAGTAGGCACTCAACAAGTGGTATGACTGTTCTGTTCTTGTCCCTGAGGTTCTCTGTAACCTATACTTTGTCTCCCTTTATCTCAGGCATGTGGCAGGAGCTGCTTGAATGTGGCCACACTTGGGGGTGGCTGGTTCTGGCCTAGAAATGTTCTAGCCACTAGTTCCTAGTCATTGTTCTGAACTGTAGCACTTTCTTCATATTTCAGTCTTGAGTGGTACATGAAACCTGAAAATTATGTGTATTTCCTTTTTTTTTTCTTTTTTTCTGAGACGGAATCTGGCTCTGTCGCCCAGGCTGGAGTGCGGTGGCCGGATCTCAGCTCACTGCAAGCGCCGCCTCGGGTTTACGCCATTCTCCTGCCTCAGCTTCCCGAGTAGCTGGGACTATAGGCGCCTGCCACCTCGCCAGGCTAGTTTTTTTTTTTTTTTGTAATAGAGTCTCGTGCTGTTGCCCAGGCTGGAGTGCAGTGGCGTGATCTTGGCTCACTGCAAGCTCCGCCTCCTGGGTTCACGCCATTCTCCTGTCTCAGTCTCCTGGGTACCTGGGACTATAGGCACCTGCTACAACGCCTGGTTTTTGTATTTTTAGTAGAGATGGGGTTTCATCTTGTTAGCCAGGATGCTCTCGATCTCCTGACCTTGTGATCCACCCAACTCAGCCTCCCAAGTGGCTAATTTTTAAAAAATTTTTTGTAGAGATGGGGTCCTACCTGTTGCCAAGGCTGGTCTCGTACTCCTGGGCTCAAGCAACCCATTTCCTATTTTAAATTTATTTTATCTTACTATGTGGTTTCTACAAAGCTGCCTTAAATTCTCTTTTGGAAGAAAACACAGGTAAGTAAATGAAAGTGTAAGTATAGGGTATAGGCAGAATAACTACTAACTCCTGGAGAGACAGGAAAAACAAGTCAGTCAACTTGTTTTTGCAAAAGAAACTAAAATCTCTACAGGTATTTTACTGGTTGGTGAAGCACAATCTGTGAAATGGCAATGTATCCCTCATTTCTTTGTATTTTATTTAAAATCTTAGAGCAAATCTAGGCTGCTCTCCATTTTTTTTAAAAAAATACTTTCTAAGAAGGAATGCAAAGCTCCTAAAGCAATAATCTAAGAAAAATAACAACTTCTAACACAAACATAAAGCATCCAGTTTTGATCAGGACAATGAGACAAGGTTAATGAACAAAGATTCTCCATAAATCAAGCCCAAGTATGACATCTGTACTGCAATCAAAGCAACAAAGGAAAAGCACAGATGCGGAGTGTATTATTTAACTCTCCACTGCATTTCTGACTAAAACGGTAGCATTTTATCATTTTTCTAGTACAAATACAAAGAAATAGGAAGTGGCTCAATGGGTTTATGTCTTTAATAGCATTAAAACAGTTGTACAGTTTTTAGCATAAAATTCATACAGCCAATGGAAAAAAATTAAGCTTGAATATACTTTGCCTGCAAGTATTTTCTGTAATATATAAAATCTATTATTAATTTAAATTTCCAGATTAAATTGACATTTAAGTCAAGAACACAAGAATCTGCTAAAAACTACTTCTGCTTAAAAACAAGTAGTTGAAAACATTATCATGCTTTGGAAGAATACATGCACTGAGTTTTGATAACCATTTGAGCAGATCATAAAGTGAACACTATTTTTACTTTGTGCTGCTGAAGCTACTGTCTACAATCTAAGTATGGGATGCTCCACCAAAAGTAAGAAACCACTATACAGAAGTTACATTAATAGAAGTCAAGAAAATCACTGTTGGGATGTGCTTCTGACCTTGCCTACTGCCCCAATCTCTTTTTGGTGCATTTGGCTGGGACCTGGGCTTGTTCAATGTTGAGTCATGGCAGCAGGGTACATGAAGAACCAGTGAGACAGAAGGCTTTTGTTGTACACCTATGAAGAGGGCAGTTCCTGTGTGGTTTGATCACAGCCTGTTTCTCTTCCTCTGCCCTACCCCAGATGGAAGAGTAATAGAGCATAGACGGATTTTTTTGGTGCACATATGAATGACAATGAGTTTGAGAGGTGTTTAAATGATTACCTGTAGGTAGTCAGACTGGATAGCAGTAAGCAGATGGTCTTTGCTGAGTTCATAAAAAACATCCGAAGTCATGACCTGGGAAAATTCCTCACAGAGGAAATGTAAAGCTTGTCGGTGCACCCATTTAGAGCCATATGGATGAGAACTCCACTTGAGGATGGCAATTAAGGTATCTAATGAGATGCTCTCAGCAATGATATCCTCACAGCCTAAAAGAGAAGGCAAATACTTCTTGAGATTAATCATAAATATTACTTATTGAACATTAGTGTGCTAGGCACTATATTTAAAAGTCACAACAGCAAAAAAGAACTCAAGGAGATAAATAAAATCTCACGAAAATCACCAAAACTTGGTGGGATGGGTTAACAATAGACTATGGCATCTATAGAAAATCTGCTGCCTTACAGAGATGGATCTAGAGAAAAAGGCAGAGAATCCTCCCAAGTTCAAGATAATAAACATCTATGTGCAAATCCAACAATGTGAGTAAGACAGTATAGAGGAAGACATTGGACCAAAGGGGAAAGAAGAGTAGGCAAAAAGGCTGCAGTGGTGGAAACTGGCTAGAGGAAGAATGTGGATGCCACCTGACTGATGAGAGAACGCACACCTCAGAATAAGGTAGGTGGGCTGCCGGCTATGCAGACATCCACTCTTTGTATGAAAACATAGCACCTTGCATTGTTGACAGTTTAATCCTTCAGAAAACAGACAAAATACATCTGAGCTTAATTCCGGCAAACTTGAAAAAGGAAGTGAAAAGGACCAGGTTCCTGGAGAAAGCAACTACGGCATTTCAAGAACTCAAGGAAGAAAAGAAAACCTAAGGAGATTCAACTCTCCTCCTCAGGAAAGATCATTTCAAAACATAAAGATAAAACATAAGTAAAAATCTGAGTGACAAAGATTATGGGAGTGAAAATGCCTAAAGTTGAACAGAAATTTTTTATTAAGCTTACTATAAAACAAAAAACAATCCTGATAATGTAAAAACAAACAAACAAACAAAAACAGGCGTTTAAACACCACCACCAGGTCGGGCGCACTGGCTCACGCTTGTAATCTGAGCACTCTGGGAGGCCAAGGCAGGCAGATCACCTAAGGTCAGGAGTTCAAGACCAGTCTGGCCAACATGGTGAAACCCGGTCTCTACTAAAAATACAAAAATTAGTTAGGCATCCTGTAATCCCAGATACTAGGGAGGCTGAGGCAGGAGAATCGCTTGAACTCGAGAGGTGGAGGTTGCAGTGAGCCGAAATCGTGCCACTACACTCTAGCCTGGGTGACAAAGCAAGACTCTGTCTCAAAATAAAATAAAATTAAATTAAACAAACACCACCAAAAATTGGATATACAGAAAGGGTATAAATGAACTCCAGAGACTTCTAAAGTTCAAAGCTGTTTGTGAAACCATGAAAGGTGTAAAGACAAAGGGAGTAAATCCCACTTTCAAGTGACAGAAGATAATGAGTAGCAATATGGAATCTACAAAAAGTAATCCTTCATTCCCTTTTCTGATATGGTACCAGATGAGGAGAAATATCATAGATAACCGCATAACTTGATTTCCACAAAATATTTAGAAAATATTTCATGATGCTGCTAAACTGTAAGCACCACAAGATAGGGGCTGCTATCTTCAATGTATTCCTAGCACTTGTGCTAAATAAAAATGCGTTGAATGTACAAATGAGATCTTTGCAGATAAGATGAAGAGACAGGGGATGGGATGACAGGACAGTGGTTAACAGAACCATTAATAAATAGCACTGATTAACTTGATGCGTGGAGTGGGAAGTTGGTTTTTGCCATGTTTATCAAGAACTTGGGGCCGAGTGCAGTGGCTCACGCCTGTAATCCCAGCACTTTGGGAGGCTGAGGCGGGTGGATCACCTGAGGTCAGGAGTTTGAGACCAGCTTGGCCAACATGGTAAAATCCCATCTCTACTAAAAATACAAAAATCAGCTGGGTATGGTGGCACGTACCTGTAATCCCAGCTACTTGGGAGGCTGAGGCAGGAGAATTGCTTGAACCCAGGAAGTGGAGGTTGCAGTGAGCTGAGATCGTGCCACTGCACCCCAGCCTGGGGACAGAGCGAGACTCCGTCTCAAAAAAAAAAAAAAAAATCTATTTTTATTGTTTTCTGTCTTCCTTTTTAAAAAAAATTATGGTACAATACACATAAATTTTATCGTAAGCAACATTTAATATGTTCCCAATGTTGTACAATTTGCCAATATGTTTTCAGGCCAAATAAAATGCATGGGATGGAAGCAAGAAGAAGCAAACCTTATTAGCCTGAAAATGTCTTTTATGAACAAGGAAAACAATATTTCCTTGTTTTCAAATTTCATTAAGAAACCATTGGGTCCAAGCACCAAGTTATAGCCACTTTAAATATTTTCTGGAAGATACATGCATCCTTAAAACTTTACTTCCATAATCTGTTTGGTCAGGAAGATAACAGAAGAAAAAGGATTAATACTTAAAGAGTCTTTAAGGAGTTAGGATATTGTGGAAGGTGGTTAACATAAATGACCCAATTTAGTCTTTATAAAGATGATGAGTTATAACAATTGTCCTTCAGATTACAGATAAGGAAACTGAAGTTTGGAGAATGTGACATAATTTGTCTAAATGCACACAGCTAAAAAGTAACAGAGACAGGACTCAACTCAGACCTACCTGATTTCTCAGGTCCATGCTCTTTCCATATACCACTGCCTTATTGAAATAAGCATATAGAGCTCAGAGTGGTGCTCATGCCTGCAATTCCAGCACGTTGGTAGGCTGAGACAGGAGGATCACTTGAGCCCAGGAGTTTGAGACCAGCCTAGGCAACAAAATGAGACCCTATCTCTACAAAAAAACAAAAAATTAGCCAGGTGTGGTAGCATGTGCCTGTAGGCCCAGCTACTTGGGAAACTGAGGTGTGAGGATCACCTGAGCCTGGGAGATTGAGTCTGCAGTGAACTGTGATCATGTCAGTGCACTCCAGCCTGGGTGACAGAGCTAGACCCTGTCAAAGAAAAGAAGAGAGGAGAGGAGGGGAGGGGAGGGGAGGGGGGGGAGTGTACACAAGGAAAAAGAAAGTGTTGAAGAGGCATTTTATAATTTTTCAAGTAATAAATACCAGTAACTATTGTAACCAAAAAATGATGCATTGGGTATGGTTATCATATAAAAATCCTCTAAGGATTGCTTTTAAGGACATTATGACAAGCTGGTGATTTCCAGATATTTGTGCTAGTAGGACATTCAATACTCTCTAAATCATTCCACCAAGATGGTTGCTTATTGTGGTCTATAAGATTGCGTTTTCCAGGGCATGCCTACAGAATATTAAAAAATCAGCTTATAGAATACTTTGAGTTAAACAAATTGCTCAGAAAAAAGTAATTAAATCTATCCTTTAGGCAATTTGAAGGATATTTATCAAAATTAGAAATGCATATACCTTTATTACAGCAATTCTACATCTAGGAATTGATTCTAATGAAGCACACATGTACAGAATGACTTATATACAAAATTACTCATGACATCATTGCTCGTAATAGTAACTATTGAAAATGATTTGAATTTCCATCATTAAGAAATTGTTTAAGTACATTATGATAGAACCATGCAATTGAATCTGAAGCCATAAAAAAGAATGAAGATGTTCTATATATATTAATTCATGTAGAAAGCTATGTAAGATACAGTGTTAAATTTAAAAAGCACAAATTATCTCTGGAAAACTACACAAGAAGGTACTAACATAGTCTGTAAGTAGGGGAACTAAGTGTCTGGGGGTGGAGTCAAAAATGAGAGAGAAAACTTTCCATATGTTTTGAATTTTGAGTGATAGGAAACAGGTTAGATCAAAACAAATGATGTAGAAAATACCTTAAAAAGTAAAACAGGCCGGGCGCGGTGGCTCAAGCCTGTAATCCCAGCACTTTGGGAGGCTGAGGCAGGCGGATCACAAGGTCAGGAGATTGAGACTATCCTGGTCAACATGACGAAACCCTGTCTCTACTAAAAATACAAAAATTAGCTGGGTGTGGTGGTGCCTGCCTGTAATCCCAGTTACTCGGGAGGCTGAGGCAGGAGAATCGCTTGAATCCAGGAGGTGGAGGCTGCAATGAGCCGAGATAGCACCACTGCAATCCAGCCTGGCGACAGAACGAGACTCAAAAAAAAAAAAAAGTAAAATCTCAAAAAAAAAAAAAAGTAAAACACTACAATCCACGTATCCTTCCAACTGGCTTGTAACAGAAAAACTGCTATAAATAGTTATCTTGTAAATACTTTCAGACACCAAGATAACCAATTTAGCAAAAAGGGAAAAATCAAATCAACAATAAAAAGGCTTTAATTATATAATCTACAATATACATATATACACAGTGAATGGCAATTTAATTTTTTGCTTTTCACATGTTACAATCATATCATGTAGGCACCCTTATTTATCTGATCAATTAAGAGACCAATGATTATTCTTTATTATCTTAAATATTTTTTGAGCACCTATGATATGCAAGTACCAAGTTGATTCTGGAAATTCCTGTGTTGCATAAGACAGACATGGTCTCTGATCTCCTGGACAGTTCTGGTACTTCAGCTACTAAAGACAGAAAAATTTCCTTTTTTAGAATGATACATGCAACACTCAATAGCTGCTTTCCCAGCTAAGTAAAATAGTAAACATTCAAATGTGAAATGAAAACAGCTGGAGCAGCTGGGTACAATTTAACTTTACATGAAAAAGTCCTCAGACATAGATTACTTATTCTCTCCACATATTTGAGTAACTTCTGTTCTGGGTCAGGAGGCTCAATGTGTAAGGACAGAGTCAGGAAAAGCTCTCCTCTTTCCTCACATCTCCATCTTCCTCTGTATGAACACCTTCCTCAGCCCATAAAGCAGGAAACACAGGAGGAGTGCTTTTAACAAGATTCCATAATTTGCAGTTGATATCAGCTGTTTGCATGATGTGTGCTCTATTTTTAGGGAGTTTAGAAACATGTTGCTTATCACTTGTGAGAAAATGATTGCACAGTCTCTATTAGAATCTCATTAGCATACTTGCTCCATTTATTTGAGTGTAGACTTACAATTGTAAATCTCTCAAACTAGCAAAGCATACTTTGGTGAAAGGTGGGACAGGGGATGGTGTTTTTAAAAGGCAGGGAAAATGAAGACAGAACAGGGAGAATGTAGTAAGAGTAACTCCATCCTTGAGTGCCTCCTTCACACATGAGATATTATACTTCAGAAGATGCTTTCCCACATGAGACAACCAGAGTCAAGGGGAGAGAATAGTCTGCAAATGAGTGAATAAACAGGAGAAATCAATTGTTAACTGATGTATATTCCATGCAAGTCTGAGTAAGTCACAGGAAGGAAACAGAGAGACCCACTACCTGAGGAATACCTGGACTGCAAAAGTGGAAGAACAGCATAATCACAAATAGAATGTCAGGAAGATTTTGAACAGCTAGATTGGTCTCATCACTGACAATCTGATTAAGTGAACTCCTGTCTTTGCTTCCTTGCTCTTTTTGAACAACTATTGGACATACAGGTATGCACAAGTTTCAGGAAGCAATATGCCTTCAGAAGAACAAGATATACTTTGCAAACCTGAGTTCATCACTGAATCAAATAGATGATTTTTATATGTTTTTCAGGGAACTTTAATTATACATAGAAAATGAAACAGCCTCAATTTCTATTGCATTTCTTTTGGTTACCAGAGTAGTAGATATAATTTTGAAGTAACCGTATGTCACTAACTTTACATATAAAGAATTCCAATTTGCCTCATAGTTTGCAAGACCACACACTTTCAAATGTCTACCATACACAATAGAAAACAACTGGTGAGTGCTTTACCTCATACATTGAGACAGGGGTGGGGGGAGGAACTTAAATATGCTAACATAAAATGAACTAGTGAGAGCCAATTTACCGCTGAAAATTATAAAATCTTACAGAAATAGTCCTGTGTTGTCTGCTTATCACATATAAATTGTACACCAAAAATTTTTAGAAACACATAAACTTTTGTACACTTAAGGATGAAATCACCAAGATGCCAATGTATTTATCTTATGGCAATTGCTCATGAAATGACATCTCTTTTAGTAGATGAGGTAGTTAAATTATTTGAAGACAAATGAAACCTAGATCTTGTATTTAGTCATACTCCAAAAGGCTAATCTTACAAAATGGTTAATCTTTAGGAATCTCCTTCACACTTATTCATTACCAAATTTTTACAGTCTGGCCAAAGAACTGCTAAGAAACAACAACAAGCAGTTTAGTTTTGATTTGTATAAACAATCTAAAAATAGGCCAGATGCAATATAGCCTAGTGTGTCAATAAGATCTTTGAAATTTATTCTTTGTAGATAGGAAAGAGGATATAGATTATCTTTTGGATACTTGTTAATATTAAAGAGGCGACAGTCATTTTAAGCTTATAAATATGTAACTGTAAGTGTAATTCTTTGCATGAAGAATTCACTAAAGTTTTAGAATTTCTAAGGCGTTGAGAACTATCTTAAACCTCAAATTCTATAGTCTTTCAGTTATGATGAAAATTATAGTAGTAGCAGCTAATGACCAACACAAACTATTTTCAAATGAATGATTTTGAGTGTCATCATCTACATTATATTGGTAGAGTAAATTATAGCAAATAGATTATGTTGTCTGGATTTAAAGAGGCTTTCCAAAAACTTTTAATCTATTAGTTATTCCTAAAATTATTTGTTTTCTGCACAGTTCACTGCTGCTCTCCCATCAGCTATCTTCTCTTTTTTCTTTCATGTTCTTTATTCACCAAATACTTGCGGAGCACCTGCTGGGCACTAGGACCAGAGCAGCAAACAAGACACAGCTTTTGTGGCCCAGGTATAATTACCTTTGGATCTTCATTAATCACTAGGTGCCTGTACCATTTCTAATTTATCAAGGTTGTAAAAATGATAATCTTTTCATCCTAGATTTATTTGACTAAACATAAAATCCTATTTCTTAAAGTCAAGCCCAGAAAATAATTTCAGAGTCATGGCAAGTGTGACCTTTCAGCCTATTAGCCTCTTTCTTAGCCCATCCATCCTAGGTCATGGCCATTTTTCACACCTTTTTTACGCTCTTCTGACTTTATCCCATCTTACATGTTTACTGCTTTGAGTGATTTTATTAGTTAATTTTATATACATAATAGACTATATTTAAGTTAATTTAAAGCACATGCCTCACTCTCCTGATGTAAAGCAAAATATTAGGTAAATTAATTTTTTTTTTT
>NW_012116265.1:224153-224463 GCF_000951035.1 Colobus angolensis palliatus | reverse complement strand
GCCACAGCGCCCAGCCTGAATTCTCACTTTTTATGTAGATGTCTTAATATTGTATATGTGATAACCTCATTTCTGGATTTCAAAATCGATAAAACTTCCAAAAAACTAGAGAGATCTACAGAAAGCTGCCACCAAAAAAATGTTTAAAACAAACTATTATCTACCCCACTGTCATATAACCAAAGAACAAATACTTAAAAGTGTAAAATAACATAGTCTCAGTGTAGAGGATAGTCTTAATTTAAACTGGAGCAATTTTACTCAATTGAGCAAACTCACTATGTTGTCCTCATATTCCTATTTCATGCAG
>NW_012116265.1:212551-223562 GCF_000951035.1 Colobus angolensis palliatus | reverse complement strand
GGCGGGGGGGCGGGGAGGTGGTTGGATTTTACAGAGAAAGTTCTCACCCAGGTTTACAATCAGGTCCGTTCATACAAATAAACAATTCAAACTTGCTTAGGTTCTGATTGGTCAACACAGCTGTTTGATGGGTTGATGTAGCTGAATTCTGATTGGTCAATGCAGGTGAGCTCTAATCGGTTGGTTCTGGTGAGCTCTGAAAGTCCCAAAGTTGAACAGAGGTTTGTGTTTTGGAGAAACTCAGAATACCATGTGGGACTTTTAGGCAGCAAATGGCTGCTTGGTTCTATTTTAAATTTAGACCCAGTTAGCCACTTTGAATCCATCTTGAACAATTGGCTCTTTCAGGTTTACATTTGTTCACAGGAACCACTAGTATACATAGGTAATAACAAGTCTAGAAATCTCAGCTATTTTAAGAATTGCATTTAAAAGATATTTGCGAAAAGTTCACTGCCTTTATTTTAAATTTTGCAGAAAATAAATTAGTGTTACGCTTTGCCAACTAAAGTAAGTTAAAACTTTTTTAGAAAGTCCTATCGCTGGTGTTTTAATAAAGCAATTTTAGAAATTAGGGAATCTATTTTTTTTTTTTTTTAAATAACTTCTAAGAGCTTCCATTACTTCTCAGGATAAATTATTTTGGGGATTTTTCAGCTGTGTTGGAGAACTTTGAAGATCTGATGCGGTTGTATCTAAGACCTCAAGTTGGGTCTGTAGGGGAGTAAAATGTCTGTTATTCAGTAGTTTGATTTGTATTCACTTTCAAAAAATTAATTCCAGATGCAGAAATCACAAGCTTTCCGTAAACATTTTCAGGCAGGCAGACAATATAACGTTTCTGTTAATAATATAAAAAGTCCTTTGACGGGCTACTCCATAGCTGTGTTCCTGCTCCTCCCATGTATGAATGGGAGGCAGTTACTGCAAAGGAATTCTCATTCCAACCATATGTGAAAATAGAGTAGTGATGCCTCTAAGTTTGAAATTATGCCATTCTCAGAAAAGTCTGTGTGACACAATAAAGATAAAAATGGATTATGTAACCATTTAAATTACTTCTGATTTTTCTTCTAGATATAAAAGTTTACCTCCTACTTTCCCAAACATTAAATTTAATTTGAAATAAAAGTAAAGTAATTTGATCTCATTATATGGGGTAAATTTAGGAGAATATTGACCTTGATTTTGTTCTCAAAGTTTAGAGTCCATATTTTTATTTATAAAAAATAAATAATAATTTAATAATGAAGGTGCTATATCAAAAGCAAATTCTTACAATTATGTCATTTATAAATATGCGTTTTTATCAAGACCGCTTTTTTAAAAAGCTTTTTAAAAAGTGGTAGATTATTTTGTGTCAACATATGTATATGCCCATAAAAACATATGTAAAATCACAAAATGCTTCATCAAACAAGCTAAATTGCATCTTTGCTCTGTTTTCCAATTATATGTCAGAAATTTGACACCATGTAATGTGTTCTGAAGCTCTATTGCTGATAGTAAAAATAAAAAGGAAAAACTACATGCACACGTATGTTTATTGCAGCACTATTCACAATAGCAAAGACTTGGAACCAACCCAAATGTCCATCAATGATAGACTGGATTAAGAAAATGTGGCACATATACTCCATGGATACTATGTAGCCATAAAAAAAAGATTCATCCATGTCCTTTGCAGGGACAGAAAACCAAACACTGCATGTTCTCACTCATAGGTGGGAGTTGAACAATGAGAACACATGGACACAGGGCAGGGAACATCACACCAGGGCCTGTCCGGGCATGAAGGGCTAGCAGGGGTATAGCATTAGGAGAAACACCTAATGTAAATGATAAGTTGATGGGTGCAGCACACCAACATGACATATGTATACCTATGTAACAAATCTGTACGTTGTGCGCATGTACCCTAGAATTTAAAGTGTAATAAAAAACAAAAAAGGAAAAACTAATGGTAATTATAGTGTATGATAAAAAGAGTTTATAATAACTTATATTATGCATTACAGTTTATGACAGTTTAACTGAGAAAACAATGAAGCATCTTATTCTGTTATTAGTCACGTACATTAAATATATATTTATATTATATTACATTACATTAAGTATATATTTTGATTTACCAGACTGTAAGTTCTCACGGGACATTTCATCTCTGAGGAAATAATTTACTAGTACAGGAAAAGTATGCTTACTCAGGAAACAACAGATTAATTATAAAACTTCAAACTCAGAGCTCACAATGTACACAAAAGTTTTGAGTAAAATTTTCAATATTCAATCTGTTTACTTTATTATTTGTAAAATATAATGGGCATAATTCTGAACTACTAGGATGTCATACAGACATATCCATTCACAAGGAGTAGTTCTTCCGTTAAAATATATTTTTATGGGCCGGGCGGGTGGCTCAAACCTATAATCCCAGCACTTTGGGAGGCCCCAAGGCGGGCGGATCACAAGGTCAGGAGATGGAGACCACCCTGGCTAACACGGTGAAACCTCGTCTCTACTAAAAATACAAAAAATTAGCCGGGCGTGGTGGCGGGCACCTGTAGTCTCAGCTACTCTGGAGGCTGAGGCAGGAGAATAGCGTGAACCCGGGAAGTGGGGGTTGCAATGAGCCGAGATCGCGCCACTGTACTCCAGCCTGGGCGACAGAGCGAGACTCCGAGATTCCGTCTCAAACAAACAAAACAAAACAAAACATATTTTTATCTAGGTCTGGGTAGTGGAAGATGAGTAGAAGCTCATGTTTATGAAAACAAAAAGAAGGAAGAAAGGAGGGAGGGAAGATGAGAAATATAATGTCCCAAGGAGAAAGGACAGTGAACTAACTAAAAGTGAATTTTATCTCTTGGGTGTGCCATTATCATGAAATCTACCTTACAGACTGGGCGTGGTGGCTCACACCTGTAATCCCACCAGGCCGAGGTTGGGTGAATCGCCTGAAGTCAGGAGTTTGGGACCAGTCTGGCCAACATGGTGAAACCCTGTCTCCACTAAAAATACAAAAATTAGCCTGGTGTGGTGGCAGGCACCTGTAATCCCAACTGCCTGGGAGGCTGAGGCAGGAGAATTGCTTGAACCCAGGAGGTGGATGTTGCAGTGAGCCAAGACCATGCCATTGCCTGGGCGACAAGAGCAAAACTCCAACTCAGAAAACAAACAAACAAGCAAACAAAAAAACTACCTTACAGCTATGCAATGTAATTGTTCATTTATTTCATTTATTTTTATCAATATATTAAGTGACTACTTCAAATATAATTAAGCACACAATTTCAGTTATTCAATTCAGATAAAAAGACAGATTTTTTAAATCTTATTTCCTATCTAGTAACTATAAAGAGGAAATTTAGTATTTGCCAGGGAGTACAGAGTTTTTTTTTTTTTTTTTTAAACAGCTAATGGATAATATATTTAAATTTTTCAATAAAATATATGGGTAAAAATTCTCCCTCCTATTCCTGTCCCCAATATGCTCCATTATCACTAATTCCTTCAACATGTAATCACGGTTATTAGTCCCTAACTGATAGACAGCTAATTGTTTCTAAACTTTTGCAAATACAACCAACACACACACAAAATACTTCATTTAAATGTCAGTTCACATATATGCATGTGCAAGTTCATCTACAGGAAAATTTTCTGGAAGAATTGCAGAGCAAAGAGCAATTTGCAAATTTAATAGATATTTCTAAATTCTAAATAGTACTTCTAATTTCTAAATAGTATATCCCCTTTCACAGGGAATATACTAATTGATACTCCTACAATCAGTGTACAACAAGATTCTTTTTCCTACAGTCTTGGCAATATATCGCCTAATTTAAAGATTTTGTCAGTTGATAAGTGGGAAACACCATTTTATTGTATCTATAATTTGCATTTATGAAGAGTAGGGTCAAGCGTCTTTTCATATGTTAAAGAGCCATTCAAAGTTCCTTTTCTGTGAAATATCTGTTTATATGTTTTTCCGTTATTCTCTTATAATCTAGGAACTCTTTACATACTGAGGAGGTTAGTATTTTGTTTGACAAAAGTTACAAATATTTGTCTCTTGATGTTATAGAATGTTTTTTGTCATGCAGAAATACATAAAAAAGATGCAATATATTTTTTTCTTCTGTAATTTCTGAACTTCTTATTAGAAATACTTTCCCTACTATAAACTCTGATACCATTTATGTATATAAGTATGTATGTACTTAAATTTGGATATAGGGATTTCTAAAGCTGTGATACAATCAGAGTAGAGAATATAATCCAAAGTAAATCTACCCTCCTTCTATCTCTTCACTTTCTTTTCTTTTTTTTTTTGAGACAGAGTCTCACTCTGTCACCCAGGCTAGAGTGCAGTGGTGTGATCTCAGCTGACTACAACCTCCGCCTCCTGGGTTCAAGGATTCTCCTGCCTCAGTTTCCCCAGTAGCTGGGAATACATGCGCCCACCACCAAGCCCGACTAATGTTTGTATTTTTAGTAGAGACAGGGTTTCATCATCTTGGCCAAGCTGGTCTCAAACTCCTGACCTCAGGTGATCCGCCCATCTCTGCCTCCTAAAATGCTGGGATTACAGGCACAAGCCACTGCGCCTGGCCACTCTTCACTATTTCTTATTTCTTCCCCTCTTTCTCAGGTAATTGCTTGATCCTCTTCCTAAGTATTGTTCTGAGTTCCTGGGAGAAGTTGAGCTATCCTAATTCACAAATCCTTCTTCAAATGTAGAAAATGAGAAGAGATGGAGGCCAAAAAAGGGTGTGTGGAATCAAGCAGCAGTTCTCAAAACAGCATATATCAAGACCTTAGCACATATCAAGACAGTGGCACAAAAGCATCGTAGTGTTGTCATTCACCACTATGCAGGAGGGAAAGCCAATTTCATTTCAGAATGTCCTCAATTAATCTGTAGAAATTATTAATTTTATTAAATCCCAACCCTTGAGAACAAGTGTTTGTAATACTGTTTTATAAAATAGGAAGTATGCATAAAGCACTTCTGCATATTGAACAAAGAACCACAAGTAATCTCATCACACTTTCAGTAGCAATTGAGTTGCATACCAAACCACTGGCACCTGTTCTCATGAAATACCATTTTTATTAAAGCTGTTCAAAAATAACTCAGACCCAGTCTTGTGGATGGAAATCTAGTGCTCAAGTCACATTCTGCTTAAAGTTGTAACAAATACAGATGAGTTAAAAGAAAATAAAAGAAATGCCATTTTTATTTGAAAGAATAATTGGCAAACAAACTATGCTTATTCAGACTTGCATTTTTAAAAATTTAATTAAAAACAAAAAAAGAGTATGTAATCTTAAAGAGAAAAAAATGACAGCATTATTGACAGTAATAAATGTTAAGCTTTCAAATAGAAATTAGGATTTTGGAAAACTTATATCCACCACTGTGAGTTTCACATCTTCCCAATACTTAAGCACTTTTCTGATGAGATCAGTGTTATTATTAACAAACATGATTTTTAAATATTGTATGCGATATGCATTACTCAGTGAACCAATATTTTCTAAATGACAAATGCTTAAAATCATAAAATTATAAATGGGTAAAAGATTCATCAAAGTACAAGACATGCCAATTAATTTTAATATAATAAACTTCAAAACGTTTACTGATAATAGTTTCAGATTCTATGTTGCAAATAACCTTTAAGAAACTACCACTTGTGAATCTTTGGTGCAGTATCAAAGAAAAATATCCACAGGTATCTGAAAAGGCTGTTAAAATACTCCTCACTTTTCCAACTATATGTCTGTGTGAAGCTGGATTTTCTAGATATACTTCAATCAAAACAACAATTCACATGAGATTGAATGCTGAAGCAAATACGAGAATCCAGCTGTCTTCTATTAAGGCAGACATTAAGAGATTTGTACATGAGTAAAACGATGACATTCTTTTCATTCAATGTTTATGTTGTAAAAGCATTATTTTTCATTTAAAAATGTTAATATTTTGTGGTTTTATGATTTTTTTAAGTATTAAATATTACAGTTTTCTGTTTTAATTTCTAATATGGTAAATAACAAAAGCTTTTGAGATCCTCAATATATATATATATATTTTTTGAGACAGGCTCTCACTGTGTTGGCCAGGCTGGAGTGCAGCGGTGCAATCTTGGCTCACTGCAGCCTCAACCTCCTGTGCTCAAGTGATCCTCCCACCTCAGCCTCCTCAGGAGCCAGGACCACAGGTGTGTGCCACCACGCCTGGCTAATTTTTGAATTTTTTTGGTAGAGATAGGATTTTTGCCATGCTGCCCAGGCTGGTCTTGAATTCCTGGGCTCAAGTGGTCCACCTGCCTCAGCCTCCCAAAGTGCTGGGATTACAGACGTGAGCCACTTGGCCTGGCCCCAAGACCCTCAGTAATTTTAAGAGTATAAAAGAGTCCTGAAACAAAAATGTTTGAGAGCTGCTGAAATACAGTTTATTTCTCAGATCACTGAAACTTCAGAACAATCATAGAGGCCATGAAAATACCCTCTATATTTGTCAGGCATATAACTATAATTTGACTTTTAGCTAAAATACCCTGATTCTCTCTTAGGAAAAAATAAGAGTACAGGAGACACCCCCAAAAATGCATAGTACAAGAAAACTGTTTTGTTTTATTTTTTTAAATTACAAAATGGGTCCAGGCATGATGGCTCAGGCCTGTAATCCATGCACTTTGCGAGGCTGAGGTAAGTGGATCACTTGAGGTCAGGAGTTTGAGACCAGCCTGGTCAACATAGTGAAACCCCATCTCTACTAAAAGATACAAAAATTAGCTGGTCATAATCCCAGCTACTCAAGAGGCTGAGGCAGGAAAATAGCTTGAACCCGGGAGGCAGAGGTTGCAGGGAGCCCATATCATGCCACTGCACTCCAGCCTGGGTGACAAAGTGAGACTCCATCTCAAAAAAAAAAAAAAAAGCCTGGCATGGTGGCTCACACCTGTAATTCCAGCATTTTGGAAGGCCAAGGCGGGTGGATCACTTGAGATCAGGAGTTCAAGACCGGCCTGGCCAATATGGTGAAATCCCATCTCTACTAAAAATACAAAAATTAGCTAGGCATGGTGGTGGGCACCTGTAATCCCAGCTACTTAGGCTGAGGCAGGAGAATCGCTTGAACCCGAGAGGCAGAGGTTGCAGTGAGCCGAGATTGGGCCACTGCACTCCAGCTTGGGTGACAGAGTGAGACTCTGTCTCAATAAATAAATAAATAGGCCAGGCGCAGTGGCTCACACCTGAAATCCCAGCACTTTGGGAGGCCAAGGTGGGTGAATCACTTGAGACCAGCAATTCAAGACCAGCCTGGCCAACATGGTGGAACCCTGTCTTCACTAAAAATACAAAAATTAGCTGGGTGTGGTGGCACATACCTGTAATCCCTCTCCAATACTTGGTATTATTCACCTTTTTAATTGCTGCCATTTAAATACAAATACAGTGATATCTCATCTCATCGTTGTTTTAATCTGCGTTTTGTCTCTTCATAATAAACTTTAGCAACTCATGATATATTTGTTATTTATTTGAACCTCCTCTGTGAACTGTTTACCCTGTTAGGAATTTTTATTTTTGTTTCCTATCTTTTTCTTATTAATTTAAGAAGTTCTCACATGTTTTGCATATTATCCCTGCTAGTTTTTAAATATTGGAAATAACAACATGTTTGTTAACTTTTTCTATGTTATGTACATTGAACAAAATTTCTTAATTTTGGTGCAGCCAAATTCAACCACACTTTTTGACTTATAGTTGGTGCTTTTGAGATTTTGTTTAAAAAACTTTTCCCCACTTCTGGTGACAAAAATTTTATTTCATATTTTCTTCTATCATCTTTATAGATTTGTCTGTTACATTTAGGTCTTTCATCTGTCAACAGACAACCTTTGTGTAAGTTCGAAATCTGTATTTTTCTTCACATGATGAGACATGTATCCTAACGTCATCTATTATGCTAAACAATTTGTCCATTTTTAATTCCTTTGTGAGACAAATGTTTAGTGTTAATTTTTTTCTTTTGTAGAGATGGGTTTTTATTATGTTGCTTAAGCTGGTCTGGAAGTTCTGGCCTAACGTGTTCCTCTCACCTCAGCCCCTCAAAGTGCTGGAATTACAGGCATGAGCCACTAGATGTTTATCACATAACAAGTCCTCACATAAACTTGATCTTCAGATCTATTTTAGAGTTCACAACTCTGTTTTCTTTCTTTGTTTGTTTTTTTTTCAATTCTGTTTTATTGGTCTATTTATATATTGCTGGGTTAACATTTATCATCATTATCATTTATAGTATGTCTTAATATCTGATGAGTGAGAGTAATACCATCTATAAAGCCCATGATTTATTATGCTTTTCTTTAGACATTTTGGGCCTTTAGCCGTCCATATAAATTTCAAAATTTGTTGTGTTCTTTAAAAATTCAATTAAATTTTGTATTGGAATTTTATTTTCTTTGTATGTACACTTACACAGAATTGATAATTATACTAGGTTACGGCATACCAACTGTAAGCATAGTCTATTTCATCACTTATTCAAATCTTATTTATGTCTTTTGCTGTCTTTCTACTAAAGGAAACATTAGAATGAGGATTTTTTTTTTTTTTTTTTTAACGCACATTTGTATTTAAAAGAGGTTTAGTAGATAGCAAATCTGGGGACGCCGATTTCACTCTCAGCAATGGTTTTTCCCCAAAAAGTGCATAACATACTACCTAATAGGAATTATATAATAAGGAAGACACTTAGTAAGACACTTAAGAAAGAAATGGAAAAATATAGCTGTTATTATTAAATCACTAATGCAAGGGAGGAGGAGCATCAACAAAATTTTTTCTGGCATTGTAGTTTACTTTTTTTTTTTTTTGAGACAGAGTCTCTCTCTCTGTCGCCCAGGCTGGAGTGCAGTGGTGCGATCTCGGCTCACTGCAACCTCCGCATCCCGGGTTCACGCCATTCTCCGGCCTCAGCCTCCTGAGTAGCTGGGACTACAGGCACCCGCCACCACACCTGGCTAATTTTTTGTATTTTTATTAGAGACGGGGTTTCACCGTGTTAGCCAGGATGGTCTCTGTCTCCTGACCTCGTGATCCGCCCTCCTCGGCCTCCCAAAGTGCTGGGATTACAGGTGTGAGCCACCGCGCCCAGCCCTGCAGTTTACTTTTATTTTTATCTTTTAAACACCTATGCTTTGTATAAGGAAGAAAAGCTGTCTCTTAGTAGAAGCCACAGAAAGAATGCAATGTCAGCTTGGGTAAACTTCTGATAGTAAGCCTGTGGGAGGCACTTCGTGTTTGTTGAATAGATAAAGAAAGAAATATAAAGGAACAACAAATAGTCCTTCTTGATTTATCCTGAAATGTAATTACAATTATTATTGGGGGATGAGTAAGAGCATTTAACATGAGACCTACCCTCTTAACAAAATTTTAAGTGTCCTATACATTATTATTGACTATAGATAGTGTTTTACAGTAGATCTCTAGAGCTTAGTCATCTTGCTTGGCTGAAACATGATACCCATTGATCAGTAACTCCAATTTACCCCTCCTCTAGCCCTTGGCAACCACCATTCCCCTTTTGATGTATGAATTTAACTATTTTAGATTCCTGTTATAAATGGAATAATATGGTATTTGCCTTTCTGTGATTGGTTTATTTCACTTGAATAATGTCCTCAATGTTGTTACATATTGTAGAGTTTCTTTATGGCTGAATAGTATTCCATTTAGGTATATACCACATTTTCTTTATTCATTAATCTGGTGATGGACATTTCAGCTGTTTTCACATCCTGGTTCATATGTATAGTGCAGCAGTGAATATAGAGATGCTACTATATCTTTGAGATCCTGATTTTAATTCTTTTGGATGAATTCCCAGAGTGGGATTGCTAGATTATATGCTAGTTCTTTATTTTAAGGAACTTCCATGCTGTCTTCTGTAGCAGCTGCACCATTTTGCATTCCCCCAACAGTATGTAAGAGTTCTAATTTCTCCACATTCTTGGCAATACTTGTTTTCTTGATAATAGACATCCTGACAGATGTGAAGTAATATCTTATTGTGGTTTCGATTTGTATTTCCCTGATGATTAGTGCTGTTGAGGATTTTTTTTTTTTTCTATGTCCATTTGCTATTTGTATGTCCTTGGAGAAATGTCCATTCAAGTCTTTTGCCCATTTTCTAATGGGGTTATTAGTTTTTTTCTAGCATTGAGTTGTAGAAGTTCCCTCATATTTTGGAGGTTAACCCCTTATCAGATATATGGTTTGCAAATATTCTCCCATTCCACAGTTTGCCTTTTAACTCTATTGTTTCCTTTACTGTGCAGAAATTTTTTTAGTTTGATACAGTCCCATTTGTTTGGTTGGTGTTTGCTTTACGTTTTCGTTGTGGTGGTGGTGACCTATGCATTTGGTGTCATATTCATAAAATGATTGCCAAGACCAATGTCATGAAGCTTTTTACCTACAATTTCCTCTAGGAGTTTTATAGTTTGGGGACTTAGATTTGTCCTTAATCTGTTCAGAATTGATTTTTGTGTATGATGTAAAGGGTCCGATTTCGTTCTTTTGCATGTGGATATTCAGTTCTCCAAGCACCATTTATTGAAGAGACTATCCTTTTCCCCACTATGTATTCTTGGCACCCTCATCAAAGATCAATTGACTGTATCTGCATGAATTTATTTCTGGGCTCTCTATTATGTTCCATTTGTCTATTTGCCTGTCTTTATGCCACTACCATACTGTTTTGTTTACCATTGCCTTGCAATATATTTTAAAATCAGGATGTGTGATGCCTCTAGGTCTGTTCTTTCTCAGATTGATTTGGCTATTCATTGTCTTTGTGGTTACATATAAATTTTGGAATTTTTTTTTCCATTTCAGTAAAAATTGCCACTGGGAATTTGATAGAGATGCCATTGAATCTGTAGATTGCTTTGAGTATGGAGATATATATATATATATATATATA
>NW_012116265.1:211212-212451 GCF_000951035.1 Colobus angolensis palliatus | reverse complement strand
GCCTCTGGGCTTCAAGTGATTCTCATGCCTCAGCCTCCCAAGTAGTGTGCATTACAGGTGCCTGCCACCACGCCCAGCTAATTTTTGTATTTTTAGTAGGGGCACGGTTTCACCTTGTTGACCAGGCTGGTCTCAAACTCCCGACCTCAAGTAAGCCACCCACTTCAGCCTCTCAAAGTGCTGGAATTACAGGTGTGAGCCACTGCTCCTGGCCAGATTTATAATTTCTTATAATAATACTGTATCTTATTTTTATTTTATGACTAAATTGGCTATTCCTTTTTAAAGTGCTTTCTTGAGTGCTTTGTATACTTCTATCAATCTTGCTGAACTTTTGTTAGTATTCATAGAATGTTGATTCAATAGAATTCTCATGTCATCTACCAATAATGAATTTTTATATCTTCTTATCTAGTCCTAAGATGACTTATGCCTTTATCCTGTCTTTAAAGATAGACAGGGCCTCTAATACTACATTGAGATGGTAAACATGTAAATGGAATGTAACTGGAAACTGTAAACATTCTTTTCTTCTTTGTTTTAAAGGAAATGCTTCTAAATTTATTCTTGTCAGTTTATTTTCTCATAAGTCTTTTTGTAAATACTCCAGGAATTTCCTTGATATTCTTAATATTCTATAAATTTTATCATAAGTACTTTATTAATACTTTATTTTGCCTTTTTATCATAAATAAAATGTTTGTTCTGTGTCTAATGAGATCATCATATGTTATGTCTTCTTTGGCCTAGTATTAAAGTGAAATATATTGATACATTTTTCTGATGTTGTCCTATCCTTTCAATCTTGGGATAAATAAATACTACTTGATCAATATGTGTTATCTTTTCATGAACTGTTAACTTTGGTTAGCTAATATTTTATTTAGGACTATTGCACTTACATGTATAAGTGAAGTGGGTTTATGGCTTTCTCATCTAGTTTGAGAATCAAGATTATATAGCCTTATAAAATTAGCTAGGCAACTGGGCAGCTTTTCTTTTGTTCTTTTTTTTCATTTTCTGAAGCAATTAATACAAAATAGGTATTATCTCACAAAAAAATGGTATGTGAGGTAATAGGTATGTTAATTGGCACGATTTAACTATTCCACAATGTAAACATATTTTAAAACATGTACATAATTATACTTTTGCCAATTTTGATAGAGAAAAAAATAAAATAAGATACATATCATCAAGCTCTTGAAAGTTTTGTAGGCCGGGCGTGGTGGCTCAAGC
>NW_012116265.1:210571-210894 GCF_000951035.1 Colobus angolensis palliatus | reverse complement strand
AAAAAAAAAAAAAAAAAAAAAAAAAAAGAAAGTTTTGTAAAACCCCACTGGAAAACTCTGTAAGCTAGGGGCTTTTTGGTGGGCAGGTTATAGCTTCTTTTTCTTCAGTTATTATTTTATATACTGATGTACCTTACAAAATTAGGATCATGTGAATGCATAAACCATGCAGAAAGTTACATACACATAAATACACACCTACACACACCCCTTTTAAAAACCAGAGAAGCCGGGCGTGGTGGCTCACGCCTGTAATCCCAGCACTTTGGGAGGCCGAGACGGGCGGATCACGAGGTCAGGAGATCGAGACCATCCTGGCTAAT
>NW_012116265.1:179383-210491 GCF_000951035.1 Colobus angolensis palliatus | reverse complement strand
GGTGTGGTGGCTCATGCCTGTAATCCCAGCACTTTGGGAGGTTGAGGTGGACAGATCACCTGAGGTCAGGAGTTCGAGACCAGCCTGGCCAACAAGGTGAAAACCTATCCCTACTAAAAATACAAAAATTAGCCAGGCATGGTAGTGGGCACCTGAAATGCCAGCTACTCGGGAGGCTGAGGCATGAGAATTGCTTGAACCCAAGAAGCAGATGTTGCAGTGAGCCAAGATTGTGCCACTGCATTCCAACCCGGGTGACACAGCAAGACTCCGTCTCAAAAATAAATAAAATAAAATAAAATAAAATACTAAAATAATTAAAATCAGAGAAGTAATATAAAATTATTTATTTTATTTTTTTTTAATTTTTATGGCTATGTAATAGTTTTACATCTCTATAGGGTACATGTGAAATTTTGATACAAGCATACAATGTGTAATGACAAAATCAGGATAATTGGAATATTAATCGCCTCAAACATTTATTATATCTTTGTGTTGGAAACATGCCAAATCTTCTCTTCTATTTTGAAATATACAACAAATTACTGTTAATTATAATTGCCCTACTGTGCTATCAAACATTAAATCTTATTCCTTCTATCCAACTGTATTCTTGTACCTGTTGACCAACCCCTCTGTAACCTCCTCCCTCCCCACTACTCTTCCCAACCTCTGATAACCACCATTCTACTCACTACCTCCACAAGATCAATTTTGTTAACTCCCACATGTGAATAAGAACATGGAATATTTGTCTTTCTGTGCCAGACATATTTTACTTAACATAATGTCCTCCAGCTCCATACATGTTGCTACAAATGACAGTATTTCATCATTTTTTTAGCTAAATAATATTCCATTGTGTATATATATGCCACATTGTCTTTATCCATTCATCTGTTCATAGGCATTCAGGTTGATTCCATATCTTTGTTATTGTGAATAGAGCTGTAATAAACATGGGAGTACAGACATCTCTTTGATATGCTGATTTATTTCTTTTGAATATATATTCAGCAGTGGGACTGCTAGATCGTGTGGTAGGTTTTATTTTTTAGTTTTTTGAGGAATCTCTATACTGTTTTCCTTAGTGTCTATACTAATTTACATTTCCACCAACAGTGTATAAGGGTTCTCCTTTCTCTGCATAGTCATCAGCATTTATTATTTTCTTTCTGCTAATAGTAATTTTAACTGGGGTGAGATAATATCTCATTGTGGTTTTGATTTGCATTTCCCTGATCATTAGGGTTGCTGAGCATTTTTTCATATATGCATTGGCCATGTGTATGTCTTCTTTTCAGAAATGTCTATTCAGATCTTTTATCCATTTTCTTTTTAAAGACATTTATTCAGCGTCATGATCAGACTATTGCATTTAGCAATCAACAGCATGGGTGCCAAAAAAAAAAAATCTACATTAAAACCCTTTGTTGGAATGCTTTACACTTTCCACAGAACAGAAGCTAAAATAACCTGTTATACAACTAGTCACAAATACAGTCCTCGAGTTTTTTGCCCATACACATGAGTATTTGTCTAAAACATGTCTTCTTTGTAGCAGCTAGGCCCTGCCACCACTGTGCTTGGCTGAGTTCACAAATCTGTTGCAACCTGTAGCTTCCCTGTCACTTCTCTGCGTCTCCTCTCCTGCTAAGCTTTGTTTCCTAATTAAAATTTTCTGCCACTGCCATAGCTATTGCTGCTGCTGGAACTGCCATAGCCACCTTGGTTTTGTGGTTTTGCAAAGTACTGGCCTCCACTGCCATAGGGACCAGAGCTTCTGCCTCCAAAATTTTCTCCCTTCATGGGTCCAAAATTTGAAGACTGATTGTTGTAATTGCCAAAATCATTGTAGCTTCCACCACCTCCAAAATTGTTTCCACTACCACTGCCAAAGCCGCCTCCGCCTCCATTGCTATAGCTGTCATAGCTGCCACTCCCGCCATAGCCACATTTTTTAAATTGGATTATTTGGTTTTTACTATTGAGTTGTTTGAGTTCTTATATATTCTGATTATTAATCCGTTGTTGGATAAATAGTTTGCCAATATTTTCTTCCATTCCTTAGGTTGTCTTGATACTTTGTTGATTGTTTTCTCTACTGTGTAGAAGTTTTTCAGTTTGATATAATCTCATTTGTCAATTTTTGCTTCGGTTGCCTGTGATTTTTAGGTCTTGTAAGCCAGGGGGTTTTTACTCAAGATATCTTTGCCCAGACCAATGTCCTGAAGAATTTCCCCAATTATTTCTTCTAATAGTTTTATAGCTTCAGGTCTTACATTTACATATTTCATCCATTTTGATTTGACTTTTATGTATGGTGAGAGAGGTCTCATTTCATTTATTTGCATATGGATATACAGTTTTCCCAGTACCATTTATTGCAGACTCTCCTTTCCACAGTGTACATTCCTTGGTGCCTTTGTTGAAAATGTGTTTGCCATAAATGTGTAGATTTATTTCTGGGTTCTTTATTATGTTCCATTGGTCCATGTGTCAGTTTTCATGCCAGTACCAAGCCATGTTGGTTACTATGATTTTGTTTCTAAATTCACATAATCCAGTTTGTGCCACATATCTTCCATTTACCAATAGAGACCCTTTTGCCCTCCCTTTCTGCCTCAGAAGGCATGTATGTATGCATATACATGTTCCCTTGAGAGCTAGCTTCCCTTGAGAGTCTAGCTGTGTTAGACTAATCTCCAAAAAGAAATCCAAGAAACAGGGGAGTGTGGTCAGGATATGCACTTCCCTAGTTCCCTTCCTGGAAGTCCCTTCAGGCTTGTTGTTTCCTTGACCAGAGTCAGAAGCCTGACCAAGGAAGCGACCTCTACCACTTGGCTATATAATAGTTGTGCTTATCTGTTGGGTACATGTGGTCCTCCCTCTACCACTCTCTGAGTTCCAAATATTGCTTCCTCTGCTCATCTATTTGGACCTAGGGATGTTAACTTCTGCTATTCCTGGCACTGGGATACTACATTATCTTTTGTGGTTTCCCTGCACTTTGCCTACATGTTCGTAAACTTAGTTTCTTTACTAAGTTTTAGTAAAACCTAAAATTATCTCAATTTGAATATGTCATCTGTTTCCTCCTGAGACCTTGACTAACATACCTGACTAATAAAGAGAAAATCTGACACTTCCCCTTGCCCACCACACATACTCTTCCAGTTTAATGATTACTAATAGTTTTGTGTGTGCATGCCTTCAAACACAGAACATTATTTGTGAGACATATAACACCAAAGACATATGGAAGAAACACAGACAATGTTTTTAACATGAGAACTTTTTTTAAGAAGTGAAAATTTCTGGTTGCTGCTGACCATGCCTCATTTTGTAAACTCCTTTCCTGATCCATATAACCCTTCACAATTATAGTATTCCTTTGATATTTCTGATGACTCACTGTCTCCCCTTACGGGCTTATCTTCTTAAATGTAGGTGTCTGGGTTCTGTCGACTTTTCTCTTCTCTCACCTGCCGCCCACTCTCTCTTTGAGATTTTATTTTCTTGAAGAGCTTAAATTATTATCACTATGCCAAAGATTCCAAAATCTCTACCTCCAGCCCTGACCTATCTCCCAAATTCATCCGTTTTCATTACTCTCTGAAGGCTATCCCCAACTTGAACATTCTAACAGCAATTCAAATACAACAGGATCAAAACCAAATTCATATATTTCCCACTAAATTAATTCTTCCACCTGACTTTCCCCTTTCTATTCCCAATACCACCGATCTCTTCTCAGCCCAAAATTTTGGTGCTGTACTTGACTCCTGTTTGTTGCTTTTCATCACTCCTGTTTAGGATACTCCAATAGCTACAGTATTCATCCAGTATTCATAGTCTCCTTTCAATTGCCACAGCCAAAATCCAATAGAATATTCCCATCCTGGAATTTCACAACACCTTCCCAACTCAGCTTCCCAGAGCTAGTTTTTCCTGCCCTCACACCTAGCCATCAAACAGATTGACAGCCCGATCTTTCCCCAAAATACAATATTCTATTCTCTGATTTAAAAAGTAACTGCCCAGTGTTCCCTGGATGTAAGTCTAGACTTCATGGTCTGTATCCAAATGTCTCTACTATGTGACCTTAACCTATGCAAGCCCCCATTCCAGTATGTCCCCCAGGTTCCAGTCAAGAAAACTTAACTGGCACGTCATACTGTTTTCTCTGATTATCAAACCTTCCACACATCTCTGCAGATTTACATTCTTCAAGGTCCAACACAAATCTTACCTCCCTAATGTGTTTTTCATAAGACTTTAATTATATTCTGCTTTACAATATATTATTTTTGTATTGTCATCTTATATACCAGGTTCAAAGTTCTCTGAGGGTAGGGACTATTTCTTACTCATTTTTTCCCCTCACAGCACCTATATAAACCCCCTTCACATAATCAGTGATCAATAAATATTCATTGAATAAATAATGAAAAATCATCAGAAATAACTAATTTTTAATAAAGATTTGGAAGACATTTCCTTTGTTTCTTAGGTATTTTTTTCTTTTTAAATGCAAGCATAGCTATATTCTGTAGCACCTGTGTATTTTTAGACTTTTTAAAGGTTTTAGATTCTGTAAACTACGTACAGAATATTCTGTTCAACATAAGGTGTGAGATTGATCACATGACCCATAATTGTATAATTTCTAATCAAAAGTAAGTGTGACTTTTGTGAATAAAAATTCTTGGCCAGGCGCAGTGGCTCACACCTGTAATCCCAGCACTTTGGAAGGCCAAGGCAGGCGGATCACGAGGTCAGGAGATCGAGACCACCCTGGCTGACATGGTGAAACTCCATCTCTACTAAAAATACAAAAAAATTAGCCCAGCGGTCCCAGCTACTCAGGAGACTGAGGCAGGAGAATAGCGTGAACCCAGGAGGTGGAGGTTGCAGTGAGCCGAGATCGCGCCACTGCACTCCAGCCTGGGCAACAGAGCAAAACTCCCTCTCAAAAAAAAAAAAAACAAAAAAAACCCAGCAAATTCTCAGTCTATTGGGCCTTTTACTGAAGTACTTCTTGCAGTTACTTCCTCCTTAAATACAGCATATGAATTTATCTTAACAAAACTATCTTAATTGTATTTTTATAAATAATCAGTGAAAATAAAAAATAAATATGGTACTTCTGGCTATCAGAAGTTGAATATATTGAGTAACCAGCTCATCTTAGAAGCTAATCTATGAATTATTATGTATAAAATAAAAAAGATGTGTTGTTAAAGATAGAGTGACACAGGTGGCTGAGTAGATCTGTTTTCTACTTCCATATGAAGAAAAGCTTAAACATGTTTATTTATTCGTTCATTCATAATCCTATACTATGTGCCAAGCACTATGTTAGGCATGAGGGATATCATAAGGCATAAACGTATGATCCCTTCTTTAAAGAGAAGTAAGAACTACAAACAAACGGTAGGAGAAAAATCCAAATGTAAAGTTTGTGCCAGGCATAGCAGTAGCATAGAGGAGAAAAAAAATTTGTGACAAACAGTTTCATCCTTGAATGGCTTCGCTAATCTAGCTTTCTATAACTTACTGTAAAATATCACCCACTGGACAAAGCCAGGAAGAAAGAACATATTATAAGACTTAAGTATTTGAATAATTTATAATGGCTTCATTGCTTGGAAAACTTCAATTCATTTTGGCAACATGATGAGATCACTGGTCTCAATGTGGAAGATAAGGCATACAGCATTGCAGGCCCTGAAAAAGAATATCCTATTGTAATTACAGTATTTTAAAAGGGAATGCTAGTCATTATTATTTTCAGTGGTCAGGAGTGAAAATGCTTGTTTACTTCAAGTTTTAACCGCATACTTACCTACCTTAGATTTCTTATCTCTGAGCTAAACAAACCATTTTAATTTCACACAAAGCCACAAAGCATTATTTCTCAAAATATACATTTAATTAATAACTTATTTACTCTGCTTTCTTCTCACCTGACTGTGAGCTTCATCTAGGACAGAAATTATTTCTTATTGATTTTTACATCTCATGCCTAAGCATAATTCCTGGCACACAGCAGACAATACTTGTTAATAGAAATACTTGTTAAATACTTGTTAAAAGAAAAATGTAAATACAGACCTTTAGCTCTTTACCAACTGTCGATATTCAAGTTTTCTAGTCCCATGATTTGCAAACTTTTCTGATTTTTTTCTCTTGATAAGATCAGGCAAAGAAGGATTTCCAAATAGCCCGACAGTGTAGCAATGTTTCAACAAGTTAAAGCCCCAAGACCTCCCAGGGAAATTTAATTCTCATTAAAAAAAAAAAAAACTTATATTAACCTTTACATGTAAACTCAAAATGGTGCACTCCCTGAAAGTATTCCTCTTGTTGGATATTTATGAGATACCTTTGCAAATAGAAAACTGCCGACATGACCCCTAAACTTCATGTAAAATGACTGTATTTATTATTTTTATTTTTATCTTCACTTTTGCAGTAGTTGCTGTAAATGGCTTGGAACATGCAAAATATGCTAAACAAGAAACCTAGCCCCTACCTGAAGAGTTAGCAGTTGAAAGGCATAAAGAAGCACAATGGATATAAAAGCCTCTTGAAGAACAGCCTTTTGCTGCATAGATGCTAGGCAAGACAGTATGTGGCAGGAAAAGAGTTGGGGAAACTGCTTTACAAACCTATTAACTAGGAATGCGAAAAGCAAGGAACAATTGGGAAAGGAGGGAGGTGCTCACTGTTTAAAAGCCTTTTAAAGGTGACCATATTTTTGTTGGCTTTTTGCCTGCAACATAAAATAAGGATGATGTACTGAATGGCTAGCTGGCTGGTGAAGGTGGAATGAATGGCCTGGGCTAGGAAGTCAAGGCTGAATTTTGAGATGCTACTCTGGACTATGTGCAGCTGTTGAAACAGTTCTCAGCAATGACCACTTAGACTTTGAAGTAAACACAAAATTCAGTCAGCCTCCTCAATCACCCTTTCATTTTTGTGTGTTTTTCTCGGTCCCATAAATATTTGCCTGTGCTGTCTCTGCTGCAGATATTAAGGAGTTAATAAATTAGACAGCCAACAAGCAGGAATCGGGAAAAGCCACAGAACTTAGAATTGAACAGCTGACAGCAGATTCTGCAGGTGCAAGATGGGAATCAGCTCTGCATTTTCTATGTAGCACAGTTTTCTCTGCCTGGCCTGTGGCCTGATTTCCTGGCCTCTTTGGGATAAGCTGAATTATAAGACAGAGAATTCCAGAAGATCTTGTTCTGTGATCCTATGAACTCTAGCTTTTCAAAAGGAAGCAATCTCCTTCTATGTTTAGACTGACAATATTACGTATTGGTGGCAGCCTTGTAAGATTTTGGTTTCACGTTAGGAAAGAAAAATGCTCTAAATGCCATCCTACTTAAAGAAAAAATGGTTGATTAAACTGCACTGCATAACAGATTAGCCTCCTGCAATTGGATGTCTAGGAATGTGTTGTGTGTGTGTGTGTGTGGTGTATATGTCAAAGGGAATCACTACTTATTAAATGTATAAGTACCACAGTGAATATTAAGGTCATAATAGGGTGTGAAAAAGGAGAGAAATGGGCTGCATTCAAGTGTATATTTCTAATCAACTACTTTTTTGCATTCTTCTAATCATTGTATTTGATGGTAATGGACATTCAAGGCTAAACTGTGCACTGTGGCAGTTCTTCCAAATCTTTTTGGCTCTATAGTGGTAGAAACATTAATTCCATAACACTTGAAAATGTCCATATGATCCCTCGATTAACAAAACATTCCAGTGTTTCTTCTGTGAAGGACTTTGGGCTGCTTGCAAGGGTGATGGTAGGAGTGGCTGATTGCATTGATAATAGGAAAATTAATTTTTTTCCATGCTGGTGAATATGGCCTACACATCCAAACCCTTTTGACAAAACTATTATGAGGAATATATTTGTAATAAGGACAGAAAAACTCGGAGATCTGGGATTTTTTTTTTTCCTAAATGGACTCCAGGAAGGACAGATAAATACTTCCAGTTAGCAACGGTTAAAATGGAGCTAATACCAACTATTAATTCCCAGTTTGGATCTTCTCTTTCTCTCAGGACAACTTTAAGTCCCCGAAATTCCATGCTTCCAATTTCCCCTTCTATAACTGAAGATCCTGTTATTTAAATCGTAGAAGATTAGCTATTTTTGGACACTGGCCTTGTATTAGTTTGACAGAAAATTCTGAAAAGCTCTCCCCATTCCAAAAATGTCTTTCTCAGGCTTTTTGTGGGGACCTAAAATTCCACCACTGGAAATTGTAATATTTAGAGGAATGCTGGGTCCCTTACTGACAAATTCAATTTCAAAACACAGTAAAATTAAATAAACATAAAAATAAATGTATTATATAAATATAATTTTTAAGTATCTGTGGGCCAAAGATCAGGAGGCAATATAGAAATATGAAATTATTTATGGCGTTAAGGTTGTAGTATTACAGATTACATCTTCATTTTAAAATATCTCTTTTCTATGCTGATAATAAACATCAATAGAAAAAAAAATATTACTTTTAAAGGCTCCATCCTACCTGACCACTGTATCTCTAGCTAGTGGAACCTAAAATATAAGTCACCAACATTTTAAAGTAAAAAAAAAATAAAAGAATACGCTCACTTAGTGATTTATGACTAGATTTAGGGAGAAAAAAACAAAACTCAACAAATATTCACTTACAAGTTAATGAGTATTTGCTATGGAGAAGGCATTTTGTTGAGTGATACAGAGGATAGAAAACCGACCAAGATCTGCAACCCCACCTCCTTCAAAAGCTTATGGCATAAGGCTAGTAACTTTGAAGAAAAAGCACATTGTTATCAGTCATCAGTACATTTTGGTGAATCCATCTATTAGCCATTTGTTTCAGATTTTGAAAAGCTGAAGGATGGGGCAAGCCTAGGATACTACCTAGGAAAGATCAGCCTGGATTAAGACACTTAATGAAAGAAGATGAGGGAAGTGGGCACAAGCCGGGGGAGGTGATAGCACAAAAGAGGGTAGAAGATGAGAGCAGGCTGACTGCAAACTGTGTGTTTCAGAGCGTGGATTTGCTAGCTCTGACTTCTAGAAAATAAAATTCAAAATATAAAGTAGACCCTAACAAAGTACTATTCTTATCAATCCAAGAGTGCCAAGCAATCAAGGAGAGATATTTACAGACAATGTGCTTTCAAATTCACAGTGTAAACTCTAAAGTAATATGTATTTTCTTATAAACTTAACTTTAGTAAAGAATGATTTTTGAAGTTCACTCAAATATCTAATATTTGCAGATATCCTTATTTCATTACTTTGTTCCAAATATTTAAAACCAGATGACAAAAAAGTAATGTCCTTAAGGAATCAAATTCATTATTGAAATAAGATATTTTCCAAGTTGTTTGGAAAATGGTTTACTTTCTTTTTTTCCCCCTTTACTAAACCTCAAAATACACTGAATTTTCCTCACTGGTAACGAAATATAACATTGAGAAGTATCAAGTGAACCCACTTTAACAGGCTTCAAAACCATACCACTAACGTATTATTTTAAAACGTTTCTCTAAGACGCATTTCTTACAAGGGAACACTCTTTAGGAAGCACTAACACTCACAGTCCCTAAATTTTAAATTGGTCCCTAATACTCCATTTGGTAATCAGTATCCTCCTTGCTCCTCCCCCACCCTCTCAGATAGCCTTATTTTCTGTCAGTATCTATCACATCTTCTTTTTTCTTTTTCTTTCTATTCTTTTCTTTTTAATCACTTTCTTCATTCTTAAGCCTTCCTTTTGGGCCAAGCTGTCTGCCCTTTATAGCTATATTTACTTCCTCCTTGTCTTTCCCCTTTAACCCTTTCTAGACCTTTAGATTATGAATGCTGAAATTTGTGATTCATTGTTTTTGCCATAGTGACCTCCTATTAAGAAAATTTGCCTCCTCCACAAGATTATTCTAAGAAAGCATAATTTCAAGCATCCACAACTATTGCCCAAATGAGACAACCATTTGGTTCAACTTCATACGTGTTAAGCCAAACGTATTCAAAAATGATTTCCTGCTCCAATTCTTACTCAGTATTTTCTGTGAGTCTCCCTTATTATACCTTTCTAGCTCAATGGAAACTTTAGCTATCTATGGTTTAGTCTGAACTGTACATGGGGCAGTGACAATGGCCTTCTGACCCTATGGCTCTTCCTGGCTGTGGGTAGAATTGATAGCACTTTTTCAATTTCTCCCTTGTCTTTGCTTGAACATACTGGAATTACAACCTCTGACAAAGGTAACATCCCTTTTGTAGTGGAAACAAAAGGGGTGTGTAATGAATTGGTTAAGATTACATTGCATGTTTAGATGATGAAATCCAACTGCAGCTCAATTCCTTTATTTCCTCTAGCTGGACTTGGTCTTTCAATAAGACATTATTGACTGGCATCTTCCCCAGAACAGGTGCTTTGGAATATACTCTTGCTGCTTTGAGTCCTTTAGACTGAAAACAACTATGGTATAGGTCAAGAGAATCAGGTATGAGACAATAATGCCCTTAGGACATGCACTGTAGATGATTCATATCCAGGTGGTATTAATGGAATAAATGGTCCTTAGACTTATATGGGGAGCTAACGCTTTTCAAATTAACTAAGGTGGCAGGATATGAGTTACAGGTTTATTTGCCATTTCTCTGCAAAAATTCTAGGACCAGGAGAAGATAGAGGAGGACGACAATTTTTAAAATAATTCACCACTATAGATTACATTATAAAATGAATTTTTAATTTTTATGAAGATGAAATCAATGCCACAGTGTGTGGTATTAACAAATGCTATCTTTTTACCACAGATTATATCACTTTTGGTTGCTCTGGATAGTAAATTATTGGCCTCTTTCTTCCTTTTCCCTTAAATTGCTTTGGCCTGTGGTTTGTCTTTATTTTTCTTTTATTTTTCAAAAACAAGATCACTTACAATTTTTGCTTTTAAAAATGATATAATACCCATATTGGCTGCAGAAAATATTCAAAATGTGTGCTTTTCAAAGAATGATCGGATCATTTATTCATCTTTAGATAAGGATGATTATATTCATCTCAATTATTTTTGCCAAGGACTGTAACACTAATTTTACTCTTTCTAAAAATTAAAATAGCAAACAGTTTATATAAGGTGTTGATAATTACCTATATTATTGTACTGCTGTGACAGATGTTGGCAAAAAAAGCCTAAAATGCCTACAGCTGTGCACTCCATGACATCTAGTTTATACTCAGACAGAAGGCTAACAGATGTTCTGAACTGTCACTTTGCCTAAATGTTTTTAAAGTCTAAGGACCTGCTTTATAATTCGCCAGAGTCTGGTTTGGTTTCACAGAGGTTCTCAGAATTCCCATCTGTGACAATTAATGTTGAAGACATTGATAAATCAACCCTTGTGTTTTCTCTCTTCTTTATCAAACAGACATCAGTTTATAAATGGATGGCAGATTGTGAAGGCTGTTTTTATATACATCCTATTTGTAAAATTATCTCCTTAAACACAGATAGAATTGGGCTATAAGAATACATAGAGGTTTGTTTTGAGCCATGGAGAGGGTCAGGAAATCACCTATTCTTTTCTTTCTGCTAAATTTTATGCACCTTGGAAGTAAAATGTTAACCAATTCCAATGACAATTTTCAAAAGTTATATTTGTTCTAGTGAATAAAAAAGTGTTTTGCTATTTTGATTCAGCATTTTAACAGCTCTACTCATAACAATAACTCTTAATTGTGCAGCCTGTTAGAAAAATGAAAGAAGACAATAAATGGCATTGAGAAAGTACACAGCACATCTCCAGCTTGACACCCTAATACTTCCTCTTCCCAAACATACCTTCAGATCCCTCATACAGAATTGCTGCCCCGTGCAAAGGCCATCAATGCCTTATTTGCTGTTGCTCTTAATTTTAACAAGCTGGATTCCTGTAGTACACTTGCTTAATAGTTTAAACATTCTGTTAACAATCAGGTGTTTGGCCTATCCTGTTTCTCCTCTATTCTGTATAGAAATATAACTCCAAATAGTACATCTTTCTGGGTTTGTTTCTAAATTAGTCCCCACACTTAATTATGAGGATGAGAGGGATGCCTTATTCCTCTTTGTTATAGGCTAAGCTCTCAGTAATCCCAAACAAAAGAGCCAGTTCTGGAAGATATAGGATTTGCTAGCAGGATTATGGTCTCATAGATAATGATGTGCAGTCAGCAGAAGCGAAGCTTTATTTTAATTCAAATAAGCTAGTAAACAAACCACTGACAAGTCTGCTGGTGAGAGTAACTGGCTGCTGTTGCCACATTGGCAGCAAAATTATAGAAAATCTATTATACCCTGTTCACCATATGTTTAATTTAATACAAGATACAAATTATTCACAGTGTCTATTAAAATAACAATACTTTTTTATATTTGAATGTTTTAAAATAATTTCTACTGACCTTTTAAAGGGCAGTTTTGATATAGGTGACTATCAGGGATGGGGGGAGGTAGTTAATAAAAGGCAAAAAATTGTAATTGCCTTCCTGAAAAAATAAAAGTATAAATGTTCACTGGTTTGCAGATGTTAATAAGGTTAATTAGCAGTCATGTGTTCTGCTACTACTATAGTTCCCTCCCATCCTTTGGGTTTCTGAGGCTAGAGTTTTAACAGTGATACTTAGTTTGACCTATGTGAGTCTGTCCTCATGAAATCATTAACTGGATGAAGCCAGCCTATGGATAGCCTTAGAGCTAATGCCAATTGAGATCTATAATCTGAAAATTGAGTTTAAACTCTAGGCCCAAGTTTGGTATGGAAAAAGGCACAGACTTTTATATTACCACTTTTAGTCAATCTCTCCATAGCCAAAAGATCCTACGGGGAGCCAGAATGAAGAGGCTTCCTTCCAGAGAAAGGAGAGAAGAAAAAGACAAGCCCACAACAAATTTGTTCATAACAAATTTTTCTCTTGTACCCACAACAGTCGGCAACAAGTGATGCTTGCTTGAGTCTGTGGGGACTCAGTCTACCAGATTCTAAAGACCAGACTGGGTTTTAAAGTTATAGACCTAGATTTGAAACCCAGATCTACTATTTCCCAGCTGTGAAACCACAGATATTTAACTTAGCTGGATCTTCCTTTATTCTGGGGTGAGGGGAAGTATAACAATTCCAATTTTACAGTATCATTATGAGAAGTAAATAAGAGAAAGTATCTGGCACATAATAGATACTCATTAAAGATTGGTTTCTTTCCTCGTTCACTCTCAAGCAAATAGAAATGTTGTCCTTTCTTCAAGGGTGAAGGGAGAGTGTTAAGAGGAGGAGTTGGAGGGGGAGGTATGAACAAAAATTCCTGGAATCAGTTTCTTTGGATCATTAATTCCTGTCCACCGCCAAAACCCAAAATGGCATTCTCCTTTTCTCTCAAAATGCACCATAATACTTACTCTCTTCAAGACTGTAACGGTAAGCCACCCAAACCAGCTCCCCATTGTTGGGCATATGAATTAGAAAAAAAAAAAATAACCATTACACTTTGAGATGTCTTTTCCAACTTTTATGTACAGATTTTGCACTGAGTCTACAATTGTGTTCATGGGGTTCCCTCGTGTGAATTTTGGTTCAGAGAATAGAAGCCTAGCAGATCCAACTACGTGCTGGCAATCACAATATGCATAAGGTGTACATTTGGAAAATGGCCTTAGTTTCAATTGTTCTGGAAGTCCAACAGATGATAGGAGGAGGTATTTTACCCAAAAAAACGAGTTAATTTATCTCAGATTGGTGCAAGAAGCGATTTTCAAAGCATGGTCCTGGTAAGGATATGCCAGAGAAACACCAGACAAATATCCATGGTCCCTTCCCCTCTCTCCAGTAACCTGTTATTCAGAGGTTGAGAGATCAGAGATATTCCCATTTATTGAAACACTGGATATATCATTTAATTAAGAAACTGAAAAAAAAGGGTCACAAAATTTGTGGCATATTTTAAGTGTTTAGCGTTTTAAAAGTAATACTTTTAGCACATGAGGACAAAACACGATTGTACGTATAACTTCATTTTGTATATAACAAAAGAATGTAAATGGATTTAAAGCCTCTCCATAGGCTTTGCTTCTACCTCTAAATTTCCACTTATTTACACCCTTCTGTAGTCCCTATTTGTTGTCAAGTCCCAGAGCATCAAACAGCCTGAGGGAGCCTCAGAGCTCTAGAAGTGTGAGGAGGGTGAGAAGGCAGGCCATGCTGGCTGGGTACATGGCCACTTAGCAGACAGGCCGCCAGCGAGCCTGCACTGTCAACCTTCCTCACCTCAGGTTTCCAGGTCCGTGGCTCCTGACCTGAGAGCCCCCCTCCTCTGAGAGGGTCTCCCCCTTTGCTGGCCCAGTCTCGGTTCCTGACTTTCCACCCCCGAACCCTCCCCGCTCTCCAGGGAACCACGATCCGGCCCTCCAGAGAGATTCTCCTGGGCTCGCCGTTTCGCCCACGGGGTACGGGGAACGAACCCAACTGGACACACTGTGCGCCCGGAGGAACAGACGGTTCCAAATTCATTTCGGCATTTGAGTCTAGAGTCAGGAAGATCTCGGCCGCCCGCCTGCGCCTCGGGGCAGCCCACGAGCCCGTGAAGGCGCGTGGGGAAGGGGGGCCTGGAAAGCCCGGGCTTCGACTGACTCGGTCGGTACCGCTCCGAGGAGGGGCCTCAGCCTCCCTCGGAGCCAGGGCCGCGCCCGAGCCGCGCTAGGCCTGGGGGCCGGACGCGCACGGAAGAGGGCTGGCGGACACGGCCGAGCGGTGGCGCAGTTCCTGGGGGCCCAGGGCAGCTCAGCCCGCGGCCCGCGCCCCCGCTTCCCCACTCCAGCGAAACTGGACAAGGCCGACCCACCCCTCCGGGCCCAGAGCGCCCGGAAGCCAGGGCCCCATCCGCCAAGACACGTTTGGCCTCAGCCCCTGTTTCTCCTCGGGTTACCACAGACCCAGGAAAGGACGGAGCGGCGAGCAGGCTGACTAGGAGTTTATTCTAGAGGCTTTGAAAAATGAGGTTTCCAGGTCTCTTCGCACGCGCGCGTTCTCGAGCTAAAGGTTCGAAGCTAGAGTTCGAATTTACGCCAAGTCCTGCGACAGGTCGCGTTCAGCGTGGGCGTCGGCCCTGCCGCGGCCCCTGGCCTCTTCGAAGTGCGCGTCAAGTAGGGTGTCGCGTCGTTGTGTTTTTCTCTAAGTGAATAATTGAATCGTGTTAGGCCAGGTTACATGCTAATAATACCTGGATGTATTTAAAAGCGCCCGCGTTTCTAAACCTCCCGCAGAAAGTGGAAAGCAATCGTCCCCTCGGACCTGGCGCCGCTGCGCCTGATGGAGCCGCGCTTCGCCACAGTCTGGCGGCCAGTGGAGGGCGAGGAGCGCGCGCGTCACGAGAGGCGGCCCCGGCCTCCCGGAGCCCGCACTGGGAGGCGGAGGGCTCGGGGCTCGAGCCGTCTGAGTCCGATTTCTTTCCACGTGTAGAGGGTAGAAAGTGGCCAGTCAGGGCGTGATTGATTGCTTAAGGAGAGAGAAGCTACAGCTTTCACGGTAGTGGATAACTAAAGCATGACATGATGCCATCTGTGTGAAACTCGTGATGTGTATGGCCATTGGTTCACTGGGACATGCAGACCCTGATCGTGCGTATCGTGTTTCCTTAAAAGCAGCACTCGCGATTTAAAAACAGGTCCCGGGTGCCCCTCTTGCTAATCCTCTCTGCCACTAGCCCGCTTAATTCCCTTTTTGTAAATTCCCCGCTTTACCTTTCTGTCCTCCCTCCCTCCCTTTCTTCTTTCCTCCTCTCCTTTTCCCCTTCCTCTTTTTCTTCCTCAATCTAGGTCGTTTGTGCTGAATGACATTTATTCACCGACGTCCCATTCTGAGGGTGAGGGGAAAACCCCACCCTCCACATCTCCCCAGCTAGGCTTTTGCTTGTAAAATATGGGGTTCAACTTTGGCTCCAGAGCGCTTTTGAACAGTAAAGTTTCCAACTCAGAGCCACCTCTAAATAAATGCCCATAAATTTCCCAACCTCGTGAGAAAGCCATTTCTACAACCCAGCATCGCCTCGGTGATGTGTGTTTGCTCCAGCCAGACAGGCACTGGTCAGTCACCTCAGTTTCTGCCCTCTGGATACAGAAAGTGTTTTTGTTTGTGTTTGTTGGTTTGGTTATTGTTTGTTTTTTTTAAAGCAGTTTTCCAGTTGTAGACTACTGGTTCCTGATTCCCTCATCTATCAAGACAGTTTGTCAGCTTGGCCCTGTACCTTGCGTTTCACATTCTACATTTTTTAGTTAAACGTTGAAGTATTTCCCTATGTCAGATGGGATGCCACTGCATTACAGTTTTTGAGACAACTTTTGCTGACTTGCCTAAAAAATTATGTCTTCCTGATCTCCCACAGGAGAGCGAGGTCAACTGAGGGATTTTTCAACTTTCTTATGGCTGGGATTGAATAGATCCAATCCCAATAAGATATATCAGGTTTCCTCACCTTTAGTCACCTTGGGCTACTCACTGATGCACTCTTATCTTACAGTCTTAGATTCAGCCCAAAACCCCTTAGTGGAAAGAAGACAGCAGTTCAGATTCTTCTTTCAGGTTGTTGCAAAAAAAAAAAAAAAGAAAGAAAGAAAGAAAGAAAATGGCTTTTTTTTCAGTTAGGAGCATCCTTTGTAAGTTTGATATCTGAAAAATACATGTAACACAAGAAGCAGGAAGAGATCTTCAGTTATTCCAGTGGATTACTTTTTTATGAAAACACTGGCTAACACATTCTACATTCACCCTTCCTCATTCCACCTTTAGTTGGAAGAAGTTTCTAATATTGATTTAATTTTGTATAATGCCCCTACCCTCTCCTACAATACCGTAAGTAACAAATTCACACACCTTAGCCTGTTCTGTTGAAAGTCACTCTTGATTTACTCTCTTCACTCTCCTTCTACCCCCAATGCACTCACACTTTTACAGACACATTTTTCTTGATCCAGAGAGTATTTGTAGGTGCATAACTTTTTTAGTATTGTCTTGACTTTCATTCTTTTCTAACTGATACTGGACTCTTTATCGTGAGATACAACATGAATTTTTGAGAAACAATCATGTGAAAAATTCCTTAATTTTCTGTTCTGATGTCTTTGTTTTTCAAGCTTCATAGAAAGGCTTTAGTTGGTGTTTAAATGATAGTCCATGAAAATTCCTTATTAGATGACTCCAGACCAATTGTAAACCAATAACATAATTGTTTCCAAAAGGGAAAGTGGAAGTTGAGATCAGTTATATCGAGGGATTCATTTGAGTGTTTATCTTTAAAATGGTTTATGAGAAGAAAGGGAGAAATGAACTGGGTGGAGGACAGAGGTAGAGAATCCAGTGAAAACATGTTTTTAAGATTAAAGCCATTTTTTCCACACTATTGTCTTGCCACAAGTGACAACACAGAGCAGGAGTCATGAAAGTAGATTACTGTCATTCTGGGCTATTGGAGGCCCAGAAAGCCCTGGCATTAATTCCTATAGAAAGGTAGACAAACCTAGTCAGTAACTAATGCCGTCTCCCACAGCGCCCTCACTGCCAAGTGTTCAGGCTCTCTCAGAGTTGATACAGACCTCAGGGGGGTCTAGGTGGCAGGGCTTCCCTTGTGAGAGGAAGTGGAAGCTGTCCGTGGAACTGAGAGGGAGGAAGCCAGGTGGCTGTAAGAGCAAGCCTGAGGGGATAGGGTGCTGTAATAGGAAGGCTGTGGCCACCAGTCCCTCACATGGCTGCAATTAGTGTGTCAAAGCTAGCTAATGATGAATCAAAAAGAGCCAAGAGTAGGACCTTCTGGGTGCTAAAGACTAACCTTTAGCTTGTTCCACTCCTCCCACTGGGCTCCCATCCTAAGTTTTCCAGGATTGGAGACCTTACTGGAGGAAAGGGCAAATATGTTAAGAAAACATGGCCAGCCCCTGTCCAGCATGCGCATACTAGTGTGGTCTTGCAGAGATGGAGAGAAACACCTTGTGATGAAAGAAGCCCTCAGTGATCTGTGTGTCTGGCTCATACAGTTGTGCAGGGCCAACCAGAGAGTGGGGGAGAGGAAAGCCTCATTTTTTTTTTCAGTCACTCTATCTGGGGTTGCTTATCTCGTCTCCCCCAACCCTCCGCCTCACCCCATCAGGACCAAATAGAATTGAAACTTCACTGCCTTTGCCTGTACTGAGCCTAAAAACTCAGGGTTTGATAAGGTTACTGCACCAGTGATACAATTGTAGATTTTTAAAAGCCTCCTCAAAGAGACAGATGTTTGGGCTGATTAAGAATTGAGGAGGAAACCTGCAGCTGCACCAAGGAATAATCTATTGGACAAATATTTTAATAAAAAAATATGAAGAGATCAGCCCGACCTTGCAAGGTCTTCTGCTTTAAAAAAATCTTTATCAAACCCCTATTCTATGGCTTCAATAAACAGAACCCATTACCTCACGGCATCTTTTGTTGGCCCCATACAAGAGAGAACAAAATGGTTATTCAGGGGAACGCTTTCGATTTTTATTGTGGGTAGCCTGCACAAAGAGCCGTGTTATTGTATTTAAAAGAACCATCTGTAGCAGAAACAATGGCATCAAATTATCTTTGAATACCCACTGAAAAAAACATAAAGCTTTTTTTTTTATTCTTCTTCTGTACGGTGGGGGGATAGAGCAGTGTTAGGATAACTGACTTTTTTGTTGTTCTCTGGGTGCATTCTTCTCGCTCCCCCTCTCTCCCCCTCACCCTCTCTCTCTTCTCTCTCTCCCTCTCCCTCTCTCTCTCTCTCTCTTTTAAAAAATCAGCCATTTGGGGTTTTAAGCCATAAACGATTTTTCTTGTTGCAGGGGATTGCAGTGGCAAAGCTAGGCTAGGTCTTGGAAGCTGGTGTAAGGCGATGCGGGTGAAGGCAGGAGGCTGATGGAAAGACTGGGGGGAAGAAAAGCCGAAATGGATTCACGGTGCCTTGGATGAAGGACGAGAGGGGAACTGCAAGCTCCTTCAACTGGTTCTGTCCGGTGAGAAGTGATCAAGCTTGGGCTGACAAGAGGCTCAGGGAACCCTCACGTTCTTTCGCTTTTTTACCTGCCAATCAAACTGCTACAAGACAACACCCTGATCTGGCATGGACATGTAAGTAGCTCGCAACCCAACTTTGACATTCACTGCTAGCTCACTCCTCCCCCCACCTCACTTTCTTCCCCACTCATTCTGTTTTTCTTTCTTTCTTTCTTTTTTTTTCTTTTGACCTTTAAAAGATCTGGAAATACACCCTGTATGGAAGTCATTTAACACTGGTAGATTTAAGTCTGAAAGCGTTAACTTTTGGAATTAAATTCTAATTTAGAATTCTTTAACAAATGCAGAGATGAAATGACATTATTTTATTCTATTTGGACGGTTTTGATACTGAACTTAGTTGTCTTGCAAGGGTGTGTTTCTCTTTCTATGAAACTGAAGAAATAGATCTGTGAGCCCCTAGAAAGAAACCCATTAATGAAAAATTCAGGCTTCCATCTTAAAAATGTTAAACTCTAGCATTTCACCCCCACAAAGAACCTTTTCCAGACCAGTGTTACTAAATGGAAAGAGTGATTTGATTCAAAAGGTACCTATGATTAAGGGGTTGCTACAACTTCAATCGGCGTCTTAACTATTTTGGTGGTGGTTAGGGGTAGGGGGAGGTTGCAAAAGAAGAGGAAGGGGACATGGCGATACCTCGTTTTTTATATGAGATTGACATAGAGGGAGATAGAAATGCAAGGGGGCAGGATAAGCAGGAAATATTACCTGAGAGAAGGAATTACAGAGCATGGCGAAGCTGGAAGGTGGGAGGGTTTCTGCGGGAAGTCGTGCGAGGGGTGATGGGGCTTGCTCTTTGGCGCCCTCTAATGGCAACTTGAACCAATGTTTTACATTCGTAATGCAATACTGGGAAAAGCAGCTGGGTTTTTGTTATTGCTGTTGGTTTTTTTCCTCCGCAGACTTAGAAAGTAGAGAGTATTAGTGGAGTAAATTGATTGTTTTCAGCCTAGGAACTTATATATATATGTCTTAAACTCACCAGTGTTTCCTCCACAAACATCCCCTCCTCTCCCGAAATCTTGTTAGACTAATAGAGGAGGAAAGGCTAATGGCAAATTGACTTATGGAGGGTGGTCCACGCCCAATTAGCCATTGCGGGCGGGGAGAGGGGGTAGGATTCGATTCCTACCTGAACAGCATTCTGACTCTTCTAATATACTCGAGAGGTGTAGGGGGGTGGAGTAGGAAGGGATGATTTGGAAATTGCAGATTCTGACACGGGCTCATTATAATACAATTTTAGGGGGACTCTTGGGAACCTCTGTTATTGCGACATGTGGTGGTCAGGAGGCTTTCCTTCCCGCCTTCTTTTTCTTTTTCTTCATTCTTTTCTTCTTCTTCTTCTTCTTTTTTTTTTTTTATAATTTGGTAGATAAAGGTTAATCTTGGGCTGAATGATAGAGCTATGATTGACAAGAGAAAAGGTGTTGAGGGCAGGTCGCGCTGTCTTATTTACAGCCCACTGCTTGCTGTAGAGTCTTTGTTAGGACTGGAAAGCTAATTTAGTGCTGATCAAAAGCACCACAGAGTTAAAGGACTGGTAATGACTGCTAATTTCATTTCAGCCTCATGCATCCCCAACTGCTGTAATTAAAGATACGCTATTTAAATACAGGTGAAGGGTTTTTTGGTGTGTGTGTGTTTTTTTTTAGTTGGGGGGGTGGGTGGATTACAATTTTATTTAGATTTTTTTTCTTATACGGTACTTGGGTGTTATGTAGTACCAAATTCGATTTTATTATTATTATTATTTAGAGCCGCTCCTTGTCATTTATACCTGGCTTTGCAGAATCGGAAGCGTGAAATGTGTCACTCACATAAAAGCCCCTGTTTAAAGAAAGGGTGGGGCGGGGGAGTGCAGAGGAGTAACTATTTAGGGGTGATTTAAATATTTAGGTCTCCTTTTTTTCTCCTTCAAATTAATAGAAAGGCCTTCGATATAGTTAAAAGTATTTGAAACTTGGGGCAGGGTTAACAGGCCAAAGGGATCAGTGTCAGCTTTTTAAGTACGTCTAAAAAGATCATGTGAACAGATGGAAAAATATATTTTTAATTAAATAATTGCCCCCACACTATAGCTGCAGTGTTGGCTCAGAAACCGTGTAATTTCTCATCCGATAGGAGTTTCTTTATGAGAACATCAAAGGATAAAAAGCTGTACATTTTCATAGTTGGTTAAAATTGATAACCAGCCCCCCACGCGCGGGCGCGCGCGCACACACACACACATACGCACACACCGACACACACACACACACACACACATATACCCAAAAAAGAATTTAGCCTTTAATCTCTTTTTATCCACGAAGACTAAAGCACTGTACTCGACCCCGCGAGCGGCTGTCGCCTTCCGGGGCTGGAACCCGACTCAGATGTGAAACGGCGCTGAGCCGCTGCGCAGGTTCGTGCCCAGCGCCCCCTGTTGGACACAGTAGGAGCTGCGCAGCGCCAGTCCCGGAAATCGCTAGAATCCTGCTCTGGGGTTAGAGAAAACTCTTTATTGCCCTCCAAAAAAGAAACGGGGTGCGGAAACAAATTTTTATATCCTTGAAAGATAATATAATATTAACTCAATAAAAAAACTAAAGAGGCGATACTACAATTTTAATTCAATAAAAAATAAAGACTGCCCTATTCCTCCTCCTCACATCCCAGCCATCCCCCACCCGGTTTGGTTTTGTAACTCTTTTGAAAGGTTCTGCGATCGTAAAACAGGTTAAGAAAAGTGATGAAAAACAAAACATTTTTTCTGTAGCCGTGGAGAATCGAGCAAAGTAAACTTCCTCCGTTTTGTCCACATTTCAAAAAATTAAACCGAAGATGCTGCTGATTACTGTTTTGACGCTGTCAGCAGCGTCTTGAATGCCCTCGGAGGTCCTGCAAGTATTGTAACTGAGCCTCCGAGTAAACGAAATAACTTGCTTTTATGTATTTATTTCCAGAGTATAATTAAAAGACCAATCTCTTCTTTTGAGTGCTTCTCATCCCCCAAACCAATCCTAGTCAAACTTTTTCCTTCGAAGATAATGGCTAAGAAACACATACTGGCTAAGAAACAGGTGCCTGGTATCTTTTTTCTTTTAGCCGTAGGATTTCAGGGAAGGTGTGCCAATGGTAAGGAAGGTTTCTTTGAAATTCAGCATTTCGTTGACCAGGAATCCAAATTATCCTAGAGAAGGGGGAGTATTTTTACACTTCCAAAAACTACCTGTCTACATAACAAAGAGCTTTGCCTCTTTTTTTTTTTTTCTTCTTCTTCTTTTTTTGGTCAGCAAGTGAGGGCAAAAGTAGCCTTTGAATTATTTCAGAAAGAGAAACTGTAAAAATGGCACATCCTCTGAATTTAAAACAATAGGGAAATATGGGTTTGCTTAATTGTTTAAAATCAAATAGAAATAATTACTGTGCTGAGTGAACAAGATGTTTTAATATTTATGTCTTCAGGGTTATAGTTATTGATTTTAACTTTTACTCTTAAGAAGTTTAGAGATCGCTTTTTTATAGTTTGCTTATCGATGGAAATCGGCTTAATTTTTCATAAAAAAGAATGGCTTTTTAAAATATTGAATACTATGGCTATGCAAAGTTTATGATACCTTTATGTTTATTACTCCCACCGCTCAAAATTAGCGAATTCGAGATAACATTTCAAGGGGAATTGCTATTCAGTGCGATGAGAGATGACTTCTCCATCTGGTTGCAGAATTAGATCTCGGCTTAGGGTTTTTAGTAAGTAGGTTCAGATGCAATGGCAGGAGAAGAATCAAGCCTTTTGATAAAATCTCTACCCCGAATTCTATCGAAATGACAGGGAAGCGGAATTCCAGCCACAGCACCCCCACCTTTTGCACTACCAAAGGGCTTGTCCCAATTACAGAAATAATTTAGTCGGTGCTAGTTTTGTGAACCCGCGCCAACCGGGTAAAGTAAGAAACGGTGCGCTGACAGCCGAGGTCCGAAGGCTGCGCAGTGGTTCCCGTGTGGGGTAGGGAGGCCAAAGCCAGCAAAATGTTGGAGGCGAGGCCAGAAAGGGAGTATATGCCTGCTATTCGGAAGTGATGTCGAACGTGCAATAGCAGAATCCTGGAGATTTCCACCCCGTTCCGCACCCAGGGGTCTCAGCCTGTGGGGTAGCAGGCTGTTGGGTGAAGGCAGGAGGGAGAAGCCGCACCTGGCTGCGGGCGGGTGGGCGTGCCAGGAGCGAGTGCCCAACTTTTCTGGGGCCCATGGCGAAAGCATAACCCCTGGTTGAGGAAAGAGAGCTAAACAAGTGGGTGGCCCAGGCCTGGGAATGCCACCCAGCTCTCCCGACGCAGTGTTATTTCTGTGGTCCCAGGGGGACCCAGCACCTGCGCAAATCCCACGCCCCAAGGCCGCCAGCAGGAAGGCAACCTCTCCATCTTTGAGGGCTGAGGAAGGGGCAACGAGTGACTGATTCCTTAGTAGCAGGGAAAACCGCAGCTGCTGGCAACGGGCCGCGTTTCTCTGCGGCGGCAAAGCGCCCTTTAGGGGCGGGGCGGGCATTTTTGGTCTCCTGTCCCAGCGTCCAGGCCTGAGCCCGCGCGGGTTGGCTGGGCGCCCTGCTTTGTAAGTAACCAATCTTGCTGGATTCCGAGGACTATCCAGGAGGATGGGCCCACTTAGCTTAGGCCCACTGAGTCCCTGCCAACTCCTCAGTCCCTTTTCCCCTTCGTCCCTCACATCTTTCATGATGAACCCAGGAAAGAACCCGAACTCTGAAAAGCAGTACATGTGGTTTGGAGTTTGATAGTTATTTGGGTGTGGGGGACATGACTCTATTAATAAAGACTAAGATTCAAGGATGAGCTCTCATTTATTAAATTTGCTCTTTCACTCTGTTTTTAAATTCTGGAGATCTTTCAGTTTCGTTGCGCCAACCCTGTCAGACAAAGGCGCCAGGGAGAAAGTTCAGGCGGGCTTGAAGCAGTTGAGGTATAGACTGATACTCATCTCTCTATCACTCAGACGGGCAGATAAGCACTGCCAGACTGTGGGTCCTAATCCAGGGCCCAGCAGCTACGTGGGTTGCTGCAGGGTGTTGAAACCACAAGTACAACTTGACACCATTGAGCCCACGGTGCTTGTCAATAATCTGTGAATTAGGTGCAGAGATTGTCACTGTAGATCATAACAGTTTCTGAAGGACTCATTACAGCCTATCGTGTCAATGATCTTCAAATTAAGGAGGGGGGGTGGGGCGAGACGAAAAAGGAGTGGGGAGAGCCAGCAAAAAGGGAAGAAGGGTGGGAGGGAAGATAAAAGTCAGACCCCCAGCTCCGAAGGAGCCTTTAAAGATTATCAGGCCAGCGATCTGAGAATTCCATTGGGATGGGTTTGGAAGCCCAACTCCATCTGAGCCGGGACTGGAAGAGGGGCGCTGGGGGCAAGCAGAAGTGGGCCCCTGGGAAGGCCGACTTCTCAGGCATTCTTTTGAGGCCGGAATAGCTTTTGGGAGAGGGTTCCAGATGTCAATGGGAGGCCTTGAGGATGCCAGCCCGCCCAGGATGGGTGTACACTTTGATTTAGAGCACTTTCCAGGGCCAGCCGCAGCTGCAAATCTTTGAAAAAAGTGGTAATGGTTTCATTTAGGGATGATGGTGATTGTAGGATGACTTTTTTTCCCAATGGTTTGCTTTAACTTCTTTTCATGCCACAGGTGAAAACTTTCTTCCTTTTCCTCTGATAGTATTCCTGTCTGTCCCTCACATGTTACATAGATCTAATTTCTTTCTCTAACTTGCTTTTTTGGATGCCAAACACATCAGCCCTCTGAGATTTTATCACTTTTGTGGTTTGTATTGAGTCCAACTGTACTTCTGGAAAGGGAAGTTGTGGGTAACACAGTAGCAGTATGTTCCATAAGATTCCAGAAGAAAGAAGACTAAATTCCATTTATGTGGTGTGGCAGGGGCCAGGCTAAGGGAAAGAGGTTTTCCCTGCTTGGTAAATTGTCCTTGCAGTGAAAGGGTAGCCCAGCCTGCACTGGAGTGTCATTTAATACTGGGTAGAGAAAGCTTGAGGAAAGTGTAGGTTTGCTTTTCCCACAGAAGTTGTGGTCACAACTAAACGAAGTAATCACAGTTGGAGAATTTAAAACAATTGGTTTTTCTCTAAAATGAGGGTAATAACCCTAGCCACTGGAAAAGTGGGATTCTAAGGAAGACCTTTTCCTTTGGTATGATTAATTGCATGAGATAGTGTGGTCAATCAGAGAGATATGTATTTAGACTCAAGCAATGATTTACAGGTATAAAAGGTCCAGTGGCTTTTTGGGCTACCTAGAGTTCCTACTGATCATTTTGCCTTTTAAAAAATTTTCTTCTTCTAATTTTAAAAATAAAAGTCATTGATTTAATGCAACTGAAAACCACTGGTGGCAGCTCTTTAGGTTTTCAGTTTATGTTTTTAAAATGGAATTTATATTTAAAATAATTAAATCATTTAATGGTCACACTACATTTTCTCCTGAACAACAGCTGTAGTGCAGGGATAGAATCTTATGTTAAAATTGCTTGATAATTCAGAAATGGAAATGAAATTGTGAAATGTGAATTAACTTCCCCAGAAAATATTTGAGCTAGAATATAAGGATGTTCATATATAATACTGTAACATGATGATTATTATATACAGCTTGAAAGACCTACACAAATGATTATATACTACTTTTGTTGCTATAATTTAAAGTAAGGAGAAATATGTTTAGTTTTATAACTATTGCATTCTTTTCAAAATGTATTTACTTCATCAATGAGAATTAGATGAAAGAGAATGAGTAAAAAGGGAGCTGAATGCAAAGCTGTTCTGCATTCCTTAGGTTTCAAGGGTACTTACAGCTCTTGAGTGAAATTATTTGGTGAAATTGGGTCTGGACTGAAACAGCAATTGTTATCCCTTGTTCATTTGTTAAGTGTAATACCACTTCTGGAAATTAAAGGCAAGGTGCTGAAGGGACAGACAAGAAGAAAAAAAATATGATTAAGCAATTTGAAATTGCCAGTGTACCATGCAGCCATATGCATATCTCTATCTTAGTAAATAGAAAGGGATGGAGATATATGTTTATTCTTTTTATCATCTAGAAACATTCATTATAGTTACTGTCACTAATCCTTCACACTTCCAAAATCTGACAAGTTTGACATAGGAAAAAAATGGAGGAAATGTAGATGAAAGAATTTCTATCATTTTGAAAATTGTGTTATAAAAATTAAGGTGTCTATCCCCTCTAGGAATTCCTATGAGGGATCCTTCACAGTCTAAAGGAAATGAAGTTTGACAACAGTACAATTCAGTTTTGAATTTTTGCTCTTACTTTCTATATCCTAACCTTTTCCAGCTTATTTCTTGTTGATTATTTTTGGAAAGTATGCAATGCTCTTTTAAGGGAAAAAATCCTCTAATGCGCTTATTTACCTTCATTTATATGTGTTTGTTTCTGAAATGAAGAATCAGACTTTGGTCATTCTGGAAGTCATGTAGCATGCTCTAGTTTGAAGTGACTGAGATCTTTTGTGACTTACAGAGGAGAAGGAAATGTTTTAAAAATTGGCTTATGCCAGTCTCCTTGCTCTGCAATTCTCAGTTTTCTTGTATTACAGGATAAATACAAATATCATCTCACCAAATTGTACCAGCATTGTCCTAAACATTTAAATTTTCCTTGATTTTTGGCCTTTAAAATTAGAAACTTTTCTCCAATTGCTGTACTTAGCGTTTTAGTTTTATTTTCCTCTCACTTACCAGACTACTGGTATGATCTCTCCCACTGCAGTATGATTGCTGCTATGGTCACTTTTAGAGAAGATTGTTAGAAGGTTAGGATTCGGAGGAAACATGACAAAAAAAAGGAAGAAAAAAACCCCCTTCATTTGGCCACATCTGGCTGCTAGTATATTTAACCAGTTCTAGAATTAGAAAACCTTTCTGTACATTTTCTTCTATTTTTCTCACTTTTTTTCCTTACGTAATGAAATTAAAACTTTTGGAGCCCACAGTTGACATTTTTCAGAAAATTGAGTTATCAAGGCAGTAATTATTTCACGGGGAGATAAAACTCTCATAGCCCTAACTGTCAAATAGGGCTCTTTTCAGATTTTAATTACAAAATAAAATTAGTCTGCTCTTCCTCAGAATGGTTTGTGAGTGGTTAAACAGAGCTTTCCCCCAATACTGGTGGTCGTCAAACTCTGCTAATTAGCAATGCTGAGAAATTCCAGTTAACAAGGACATTCTCCAAGACTCTGCAGGTTCCCTGCCGTTTGCCTTCATTTCCATAAGAAGATTAAGAGAGGAGGGGAACACACTCAAATGCAGATGCAGAAAAGAAGCGTTTTTTAACAAGCATCATAATAGTAAGATGCTTGGCTAGTTCTCACCTAATTACTGCAAGTTAAACCTCTATTTGACACTAAGAAGAAAAAATAAGTCTACAGTCCCCTATCTCCACAAAATTGTTAGTTGGTTTCAGATATAATACTTGAGGAGTGCTGGGGAGACTTTAGGAGAGAAAAAACAATGTGAAAGATTTTTAAATAAAATTGAGTTACACTTAACAGTTAAGGCCTTTTGGCTAGGGCCTATAATAGAACAAAATAAAATCAGAATATTCCAGTAGTTATGCATTCTTGTTCCTAACTACTAATCTTGCTCTAAAAGTATGTAGCTTTTTGTTGCCCATGGTAGGGAAGTATTATACTCCCTTTAGATTAAGCACTTTCAATTTTCATAAATTGTGCCAGTAGCAACATTTTAGATTCTCAGAGGATGAAGCATCCTGTTCCAAGTCTTTTCTGATTGTCTAGTAGTCAATGGTATATTGTTGTTAGTACTGTAGCTGTCTATTACAAACCTAAAACAGTGTTGCTTCTGTCATCTATTGAAATTGTTATAGTTATTATATTTAGGGATCAGTGATGGTGCTGGAGTGAAATAGAGTGGGCAGTGATCTGATTTTTTTAAATGCATATGTTCTAAAAAATCTAATGAGAAAATGTTTCTGCTATCACCATCTTCTTTAATCTTATTTTCATAGCACATTATTATATATAATCGCCAGCCACAGTTAGTTTATTGTCTTGATAAGTACAGCAGGCTTAATTAAAATAAAGCTGTAAATAAATGCAACCAATGATAACACAATTGTAATGTATTTCCATAGCTTATTTATGTGATAAAAGCAATTAATAAAAGACCTAGCCAACCCCTTTAACCTTTTAAATACATTATTATAGAGTTCATGCACAAACACATGCATCTGAGAATGTGTAAAAGCTGTTATATATCCTCCCAAGGAAAAAAATTGTGCCTTGAGAGACAAGGCAGCAAGATTGAAAAGATTTGTGTCTATAACCATCTGTTATTAGTATTTATTTTAACAAATATACACCACCCTTATCCACACCAACTCCCTGGTTGTTTCTTCAAACAATTACCCATAAGCTTTTTAAAGTTTTTGGAATAATGCTATTAAGCAGACCGATGCATACACAATCATAAAATGAATGCTTTGTCTGCCCTTCGTGGCGTCTGGACAATCATAATTCATTCACACGTTGAATCTCATAATTTGTACCTATTTTTTCCCATGGTTTAACCTCCCACTTATCTCGAGGTTGTATGTATATTTCTAAGTTAGGCAAATTAAATCTGATTCTTATGATTTGGTTCCGCAGCTTATACTATATGTTAACTTTTCTTTTGTTTAGATTATGTATAATTAGTCTGATCTTCCATCCCCCTTTTTATTTATTTATTTATTTTTACTTTAATTATTTTCAAACACCTTCTTTTAAAGGTAAAAGCAATAGTCTTGGAAAAGCGAATCTACCAGCAGGGGGCGCACCAGCCACATCCCTGAAACCAGCCGCGCTGAAAAGCCGGTGGCCGCCTTCTCTTCTCGAGATCTTCTCAACCTTTTCTCTTTCCTAATCTCCAGGTCCGTGTTTACCTTAATATTACACCTCGATTAAACAGAAAACAGTGCTTTATTTTGAAGAGCGTCGAATGTGTATGCATTTTGAGAAACCCAGTCTCACCCTTTCCGGATACCCAGGAACTGAAGCAAGTCATAACTTGAGAGAGAAAAAGAAACTTCGGGGGGCAGGAAGGTTGATTGGAAATAACTTAAAGAAAGTCTGCATAATTCTTTTTTTTTTTTTTTTTTTACAACTTTTCTGAGTTTCCAGCGGGTATATTTAGTGTGAGTTTGACAGCAACAGGCTAGGAAGGGCAGAGATTGGAGAAGTTGGGGGTGGGGGGAGTGATTATGGAAGAAGGTTAGTAAGGAACAAAACAATGCACCGTTTTGTAAGGATAATAAATGGAACGTGGCTGGTAGATACTATTCAGTACATTTCCTTAGGGTGAGTAAGGGTAGACCAGGGGAGGAGGGGGCGGAGAGAGTGTTACAGAAGAAAGAAAATAAGTAACCCTGATGGTTTAAGCCCTTTTATAAAAAAGAAATGGCATCAGGTTTTTTTTGGTTTTTTTTTTTTTCTCTATTCCCCCCCACCCCACCCTTTGTAGTCAAGTGCATTTTACCCACAAAGATCCCAACAAGAGAGTGGAAGGAAACTTAGACGAGGCTTTGTTTGACTCCGTGTAGCGACAACAAGAGAAACAAAACTACCTATTTGTAACGGACGTGCTGCCATTGCCCTCCGCATTGAGCGCCTACCTATTGAAATCTTTACGTCGGGACAATGGGAGAGCGGCTAAAATTACCCTCTTGGGTCCTGGGCGGGCAAGATTCCTGAGTCCCTACCCCCGCCTCCATTTCATCCTTCTGTAACCCGGGCATTGCTGGGCTCCCCCTTCCCCAGTCCCGGCCGCCTTCTCCCAGTGTGCGCTGCCTGCACCTGTGCCTGGAGAGCATCGACCCCGCCTCCCAAGCCTTGAGCCCCTTTGCGGCGCAGCCCCAGCCTTGCGCGGCCTGGGCTTTGCCGCCACCACAGTGGAAATCGACGGGGGAAATGCCAGGGCTGGTTCTGCTGGAGTCCTGGGAACTCTGCGTGGGAGGGAGTTTGTGACTGCGGCCCAAAAGCCACCTCCGTACAGTGCCGTGGGATGCCAGGAAGTTGAAATCACCCTCCCCCATCGCCTGCACTTTTGAGCGCCCTTCCGTCTGTCTCTTTCCCCAGCCCCCATTTGAAACCCGCACGACCGAAACCCTTCTTTCAGGGAGGCATGGGATGGGAATGGGGAGTGGGGGGAGACAGTAGGAGCATCCCCTTTGCTACGGTTGAATGAAGACAGTCTAGTGGGAGATGTGGCTGGGGCTAAGAGGAAGAGCTGCAGTTTCCTGGGCCAAAGAGCTGAGTTGAACAGGGAGATGGCAGCTTACCAAGGCCTGCCGGTTCTCAGCTCTAGAGTCGGCCTCATGGTCCGAGCAGGATTTATTTTTAAGAACAGAGCAACGTTACGTGGAAGCAAGGAAGGTTTTTAGCACAGAGGTTTGGGTCTCCTAACTGCTAGTCGGGACTGTGTGAGAAGGGAGTGAGAGAGTGTTGGCACCTGTAAGGTAAGAGAGGAGAGCGGAAGAGCGCAGTACGGGAGCGGCACCAGAGGGGCTGGAGTTGGGGGGAGAGTGCTGTGGATGAGCGGGAGAACAATGACACACCAACTCCTGCACTGGCTGTTTCCAGAAATACGAGTTGGACAGCCGCCCTGAGCCACCCACTGTGCCCTGCCCCACCCCCGCACCTTAGCTGCTTCCCGCGTCCCATCCTCATTTCAGTACCCTGCACCAAAAAGTAAATCAAGTTTAAAGAAAAAAAAAAAACCCACGTAGTCTTAGTGCTGTTTACCCACTTCCTTCGAAAAGGCGTGTGGTGTGACCTGTTGCTGCGAGAGGGGATACAAAGGTTTCTCAGTGGCTGGCAGGCAGGCTCTGGGAGCCTCCTCCCCCTCCTCGCCTGCCCCCTCCTCCCCCGGCCT